>NC_064437.1:57266471-57456471 GCF_023343835.1 Lagopus muta | reverse complement strand
TTTTCCATTTTACAAAATATGCATCTCCTAATTTGCTTAGGAGAGGATAAATACCTTCTAACACTGCTAGGCTTCTTCCTAATTTGCCTGACGTCAGCTCATTGCCATCACCTGAAGCTACACAAACTTAAACTCATAATTTGAATGCATGTTGTGACTAAAGGTCAGGCAGCCTCCACACTCCACTCTTTCCATGCTTGAGTTATGGGATACATACCTCACACCTTGCAAATACAAGAGGAGGGGGTCTCCCAGGGGGACCTGTAGGTGGTAAGGGGGTCCCGCTGCCTTATCACATTGCTAGGCTGCAGACACAAGCAGCAGAACATGACCAAGCAGCACTGTATGGCCAGCACAGCATCTCCCAAATAAATACATGGCTTTGGATTACTCAGGAACATTTGGACCAGCCCAACCCTACAGCCATTGACACGAGTAAGTAGAGAAACCTGGCAGAGAACCACTTTGGAACTGGGATGCAAGTTGTAAGAAACTTCAAAAACCCACACCTCACCACACATGCTTCAACTTGTTTCAATGAGTTCCATTTTTCTTCTTGCTCTTTTTATTCTGAATTTATCAGCATACTTCCAAATCTTAGCTCTTGTATCAATACCAACATCCTTTTAGCTGAGTTATTAATTTCTATGTAGAAGAACACACTTAGGGCTCCAATCAACTCTCAGGTGCTTATCCCCAAATCAATCCCAGAGACAGCACAGCACATCAGCAGAGACTGCAGAGATGCTGAAACCCCAAAGATCACAAAGATGTGATAATGTAGTGCTCACTTGCTACTCAATTTTCAGGGAATCTGAAAGCCATCAGACTTTTTTTCACTGAGAGTCTTCAGGAAAATATTTTAAGTTTAAATTAAAATCCTTCTCAATTTGTAGTATTTGGAAGAGATTACCTATCATAAATTGAAAAATTCTCATGAACATTACCACATCACCAGAAAAATGATCCTTGCAGGAGCTGTAATTCAAATGACACAGACATTGCTATAGGTGAGGCAGAGCCAACAGGAAACGAGAAACACACTTCATTTACACGCAGGTAACCTGGTGGATGAAACTTTGATATATATTGCATCAGCTAAAAGCATGTATAAATGAACATTTTTACAGTTGTTGTTTAAAAAGGGGAACATCACATCAGCATTTATTAGACTGAAGATATTTTCACCTGGTGTCAACACAGGCCAATACGCAAAATCTAGATTTTGGGTTAATGCGCAGTGATCATGTGTTTGTCACTGGATCTCTGTTTAATCAACAATGAATAGATTAATATCTTTATACATTTTTAATAAAGGTCTGGCATGTACACTTGGTAGCACATATATCAACACTGGAAGATTCGAAACAGATTCAGCATATGGGCCGCGGTCACAACTATGTTTTCAGCAAGTGATGCTTTATCATGATCTACATGAAAACAGAATTGTTTTGAATAAACAGAAAAGAAAGTTCAAAGTTAAAAAAAAAAAAAAGTTAAATAGTGTGTTGGATCCACATCAGATATCAAACATCTTCTAGGTTGCTCACTTTTTACAACTACCATTCCTAACCAGCTTACATCTATTACAATGATTCATGATCAGTAGTTAGTTACAGGAGACAGGTTCACTTTCTACATCGTTGGTCTGCGCTTTACTTATATTCTGTATCACATAAGGTCAGGTACTGCTTGATATTCATACACCCCACATAGCACAAGAAAAGTGCAAAGATCCCCTTTAGCTGTCTAAACTCTTGCATTTTACATGCCAATTGTCGGGTAGAATTGGACATGTTAGGCCTTTCGATATTGGAGCAGGCCCCCCCCCCCCCCCCCAAATGAATATTAAGATTCCAAAAACACTCAGATGAAGACAAAAAAAAAAAAAAAAGGAGAAAAATAATCAACGCCACATGCCATCAACTATGCCATCAATAACATAAAGTATTTTACACCACTTGCACCTGAGTTGAATAGTGGAAAAGAGAAGGAGACTCTGTCAGTGCAAGAGAATGATTCATGTGACCACTTTGTCTTAATTACTCAGAACAAGCAGTTTGTTGCAGAATAAAGATATCAGCGTCCCTGGACAGAAAAAAAAATAGCCGCTGCAGTGGTGAGGATGATGAAGACTGCCAGAACAACGATCAAAATTCGGTTTTGGATGATCCTGGAAAAAAGCAGAAGAGATAAAAAAAAACCACAGTGAAAACAGTGGAAAATATATTAAACAATGTAAAGAGGTACAAGGATAAATATCATGGAGAAAAGGCACAGGGCCACAAATTTAGGTTTTCCAGCACCATTCTGCATATCCTGACTGTTTTCACTTCTTTCCATTTCCAGTACTCTACATATCTCTTTATGAAGCTATTTAATTCGACTTTGGGGTTAAAGAAAGAATGAACTTTTCCTTAATTATGCATACAGATACACACATATTAGAACTGAAATGCATCATGCTACTATTAACATTAACTTTCTAAAACAAATTACACTATCAGTCCTCAGTTGATGCAGTCCATGCAGGGTGCTCTGTAGTAGTAAATACCATTACATTTTCAACACTATTCTAAAAGCTTTTTTTTTTTTTCTTATTTAAATCTGAAAGGAAACTTTATTAATTTTCAAGGGATTTTATTATTAGGGTACAACGTTTCAAGGAAATACATGTCAATGAGGTACTTACTTGTACTAAAATACCAAGGGAAAAGTATGAAAGATAGTTTTGAAGAAAAGGATGATATAAAGAAGCAAGTGTCAAACTGTGAAGCTTATGTTGTAAAAACACCTCCGTCTCTGTAGCATACCTTTACTTATGGTAATAGACAAATGTTGCATTTACTATTTAGCATAAGAAAGGGGAAATTTGTGATAATACAAAGATACTAGAAGTAGAATCCTGATACCATGTAATCATTTCTGGGAGAAATCCCTGCTTCTAAAATCAGACATTGTACGGGTCGAGATTTGGCCTGAAATTAATAGGTCATTTAAAATGAAAAAATCAATTAACAATGGAATTTGAGGTATTTTACAGAATGATTCTGAACTGTAAGAACCCAGTGTTTGTTATTCTGTTCTCACAGAGGAGGAAGGATATTTTCATAGGCTCTCTGTGACACAGGAACTTTTGCAAGACATATTTGTACGTGAACCATATCATCAGAATTGGAGAGAGACAGCAAAAAACCAAACCCAAACCAACAACGGAAGAACCCCAAGTTATTTTTGTTCTTATTTTATTGTGGGTTGTTGGTTTTTTTTCGTGCTTCTGTAAAACAGAACAAAACAAAGCTTTTACCAACCAAATAATGGTAAAAGTAAAACGGCGTCTTGTGAAACGTACTGACTGTAAGTCTCAAAGTTGAGGAGAAGGAATGTAATGTGCAAAAACTGAACATATTTCATGCAGTGAGAGGGGACAGAAACTAGAGAGCAGAGGGGAGTTTTCCTTGGAAAGCGTTTTTCATTTGGATGTGGGTGGATATACATATAAATTATACTGGAAAGTGGAAGGAAAAATACAGTTTTAACCTACTCCAGCTCCCTCCATGCTTACCCCCCACCTAAAGAAAAAGCAGCAAATGGATGGATGCAAACTGTCACATCAGACAGACACCCTCCCCTGTGACACTCTAAAAGGACTAGCTCTC
Organism: Lagopus muta; assembly: GCF_023343835.1. Lineage (NCBI taxonomy): Eukaryota > Metazoa > Chordata > Aves > Galliformes > Phasianidae > Lagopus > Lagopus muta. The sequence goes on along the minus strand of NC_064437.1, from coordinate 57,452,812 downwards.
TATCCTCCTGACAGGTTACAAAATGATCACATTTGCTGACACGTCTTCCGCAAAACTGCTTTAGTGTTTGTGTCCACTTTCCTAGCAGGAGATGAATGGGCTGCTTTGTCCTCATTTATCACTTAAAGCTGAACTAAGATCTGTCTCGTTTATTTTTCCCTTCCTCACTAGAAAGGCTCAACCACAGCATTAATTCTTTTGCGATGACAGCTAATTCAAACTTAACAGGCAATATTTACTCTGCCAAAAGGATGAGGAGGAGGGAGGGATGTTTCTCACTCTTAAGAAAGAAAAAGAAAAAAAGGGGAGAAAAAAAAGTAGAGGGCTAACAAAATAAAGCTAATTAAGGGCTTTTGGTTCTTGTTGGTTTGCACTTCAGTTTAACACCTGAACTTACAAGCTTCCATTCTGTGGCAGGGTGTGACATTCTCTGCCAAACACCTGATAACAAACGATCCACCCAGGCAAATGCATGAAAACCAGAACATATATTTACTCACTCGGCCTCATCACTCCTGAAAAGATACTCAGCAAAACTGAAACTCAGCAGTGAAATAGATTAAAAGCATGAAAAGTTTTAAAACATTCAGCCTTAAGTAATACACAGTGCAGCTGGCTTGACAACCATTTTATTTGTGGGATGTGGGCCCCAAGGCATCCATAATGCTAATTTACAAAGGATTAACTGTGAGTGAAACTCGCTTAATCTAACACATAGTTAGGCAAAGGCATACATAACATACCAAGTGTTTAAATCAACTCCTATCTCTGGCCCACCGGAAGAGCATTTCATCACCTGAGATTTAAAATTACAAAAAAAATCAGAGGAAAAAAGAAAGGTACCAAATCCTCCAAAAACTTTATTTTTAATGCTCCGTCAGTGCACACCCTGTTGCAAGATTATTTAATCGGTGTCCACGTTCCTAAAATCCTCATCAAGAGAGCATTGAGCATGGCACGCTGCCACCTGTATCTGCTAATTGAAGGTTCACGTACAGCGAGAATCTAGGAAATACATATCAAAGTTCAATTTCTAGGAATCTGAATTAGTCTGCACACTGCAGCAAAAGAATATCATATTAGAAGGAACAAATTAATCATGAAATAGGATGGATGTTATCAACAGACTCCTACACTGAAGCATTATATACTTTTAATATTCAAGCCCACAGTTAAAGATTAATTTTATATCTTTTTTTTTTTTTTAAAAAAAGTATAACATTAAGTTTTACTGTTTTACTTTCAAGTGAGGAAGTAAGATTAAGTGAACTGCAAAGTGTCGGGAGGATGGGGCTCCAAGAGAGGCAGCCAGCAGCAGAATAGACCCATGGAGGGGTGAGCAAGTGGGATGTCTGAGGCTGGTGCTGGGAGCAGCCTGCTCAGGTGGAAGACACCAGTTCTGGGTGTCAGATTTCCTATCTCCAAGTCAGTGGGCAAGGGCAACCCTTTGGAATAAAGAAAATATCAAGAGGAAATGGGGATTGGAGTGATAGATAGACTGCAGTCAAGCCAGCTCACAGCGGTAGAACAATGGTTGGCATTGGCAGGACCCATCTGTAGAGGAGCCTATAGTACTGTCACAGCCAGACACTGCCAGTGGGCATTGCTCTAGGCAAAGCAGCAAGGAATTTAAGTGGGGGAGGGAGTGATCATACCAAAGGGAAAGAAAATGGAGCCTAATACTCACTACAAAAAATCCCAAAGGCTAACATGCTCACAAGAAGCAGATGATATTCTTTTATCTCTACTACACCTTAAATTCAACAAAATCTGGTGAACGAGGAAGCCCAGTTTCTTCTTTGAAAATGCAAAGCATGTTTACAGGGTAAATAATTTAAGAAAGAATACATACTTGAAAGAAGACACCCATTGAAACATCCATGGCTAAAATGCCTGAAGGCAAAAACTTGTGCATTTGCATGCTGCATTTTATTAAGTTAGCACACTGTAGCTTTAAAAGAATGCATGGCCAAATTAAGAGGAATGTGTGACTGAAACATCAAGGATTCCTCAAGTTTACATTATGAATCATAGCACTGTTGATATGAGATGAATTAACCATTTAGTCGATGCAGCTTATGCACTGAATTCACACCAAGTTCTGCTGGAGCCCAGCGTGCTGGAGCTCGTTAACAGCCAATATCTGCTGCTCCTTTCATACTCAGGACTCCAAGAGCACAAGGGCTCATTCTGCTTTTAGTTAGAAGAGATGAAAAATCTGCGCTTTTAAACCAAGCTCCATCTAGTTTATCATGGACAGCAGCCCAAAACGTTTGGGTGCAAAACCACACAGAAACAGTAACTAAAGCACATGCAAGGGTAGCATTAAGCGACGCATGAAAAGAGCCTGCTGGACTAACACTCTGGGCTATCAGAGCAGAAAGTGCATCCTGCTCCTGTTTCTTCTGCTCCTCCTTTCTAAACGCCTGACCCGACTTCCTGGCTTCTCACCACTGGAGCTGCCTCTGGAGCTCATGCCAGCTGTGTTCTACAGCTGATCAACCACACGGGCTGCTTTCCTTCCTGGGAAGAGGGATCACCTGCTCTCACATATATAGAGACCACTGCTTTGGAGAACAAGTCCCACAGCCTTTTCCAAACACTGACATCCTCGGCAAATCACCCATACTCATTCCATGCCAGATATTGTGCTGCCTTTCCACACTGTGAAAAGCCAAATGATTCTCCCTTCTTGGTAGCTTCACACACATGCACAGACAATGTCTCTAACTCTATTTGTGCAGTGTTTAGATCTGTGTCTTATAAACACAAAGCAGTTTCCCAATAAGCTTTTGCAAACCTTACATTAAGGATGCCAACCGTGTTTAAACCTTTTTACAAACCTGCATTCATTAGCAGGGAAGTGCACGACATCTATATGGGTTCAGCCTGATGTCTTGCACATGTCTTAGTGCCTGATTGACCAGCACTGAATAATGATGCCTTGCCATTAAGCACTGATGGTACAATAACAATTGTCATGAAAATTAGCAATCACGGTTACATGTTAACTAAATACAGATACACAAGAACCAGCGCAGACTCCGGGTGCATCAAGAGTTTCGTGTGCTTAACTTGAAATAATGAAGACTACAAATGAAATACTGCAAAAATGTCTTACAGAAGCTCAACTTCGACACTGATACAAATAAAAAAAAATGCAAACGGCTTGGGAGATCAGTTAGCACACATTCATTACAACACAGCTCTTTATCCTTAAAGAAAACGTCTTGAAAAAGAGTGTCCTCAAGAACACAGACTGATTGATGACGGAGCACTGTCCAACAGTGTTTCACTGTAATACATGTATTTAAGATTTAACTAGAAGTGATTCCTATGAGGTAATTGGGCAGAAAGGCTTCTTCTTTGTATGCAAGAACACATTTTAGATGGTCACTTCAAATTACATTTTGGGTACCCTTTCATTTGTAATCCGCAGGTTTACAACATGACATGATAAAACAACTAACATGATAAAAAAAGAAAGGTGCATATAAATTGGTGATGACTTTTAAATGCCCAGTATTCATGATTCAAAAAAACACAAAGTGAAGGTCGAGCCATACAGGCAAATACACAGCAGCATTTGGGAAATAAATATCAGCAAATATGAATTTAAAGTCATACAGCCATACTCAATTACCTTCTGGGACACATACCATTATTGCTATATGTAAGGACATCCTTGTTACTATCTATCAGGAGCTTTCAGATCGAAGCACTAGAGCCAACACAGGGGAATAAAATGTTATGATTGGTAAAGCAAAGCCTTAGATACATAATGATAAATCTCTAAGTTCAGGGTATCTGGGGGCTGTTCGAGTGATTATTCATCTTTCCCATCTTTCGGTTTAAGAATGCTTTTCTTAAATAAAAGCAGCTGAAAAGAACTAGACAGGCTGTGGGAAAACTTAAAGACGTGGCAACCTACTGAAATAAAAGTGTAAGAGAACTATGCCTAGCAAAATTACAGCTGGTTGGAAATGATTTGAGATGTTACATCATTAACAGAAATTAGAAAACAGAAATTCTATCAGTGAAAAAATACCAGCATAACTGCATACAACTCCTTAGCCCTCTTTGAGTTGATGTTAGAAAAAGTACTTGGAAAATTTTCAAGCTTTTTTCCACCCTGCCAAAACTCTGAAATTAAGGCCAAGTTCTTTGTGTTCTCCAGGTGAGCAGGACCAATTCCATTGTAATTGACATTGCATATTTAAAAGTGAAAAGGCTCTGCAGGGTGGCAGAGAGTGAATAGGACTCCCCATGGCTTACTTCTTGCCAAAAAGGCCATATTGCCTGGGCTCCCCCAGTCTGGAGACCCACCACTCCCAATAGGAGCCTACATCCTGGTCCCTGAATTCCCTCCTGAAGGAGTCTCCTCTTACCCTTGGGCTAATGGCTCTACTTTCTTATGCGTAAATCCTCTTGAAAACCCATTAAAATTGCTGAAAACTGAGCTGATAATGAGATTAAAGACTCAGAAACAGAGAATAAAAAAAGATGACATTTTTCTAGGCAAATAGCAGGGTGTTCTGAAAGAGACTGGCCTTACAAAGTGACTAAGATATTGTTGGTAGGTCTGAGAAGTTTTGCAGAGATACATGCTCTAGTTTAAAGATCAGTCTTAAGGACTGGAGCCATGCACTTATAATAGCATGGATACCAATCTCTAGTTACAATATTAGACTCAAACCACATCAATGTCTTTCCACCTGGGCCATGAATGAAAGAATGAATCATGTAATAACAGGTGCAGGAAGGTAGACATACTATCCAACTTTAAACATCAAAATTACATCTAGCTAATCTCTCTCAGTTCCCTGTCTATATGAGCTAGAGTCTTGCTCTGAACTGCCTTTTCTTTTTCCTGCTCATATATACACATCTCAGGAGAACAAGTCAGTTAAGTAGCTAGTTTAGTTAGGCACACATTAGGTAGGGATGAACTCCTCAAAGCTCAAAGATGTGGTCCAAGAGAGGATGACAGTTTCCCAAAACCAAATTTGCTTGGAGAAAGCTTGTTAGCTCTGAAGGCAAAATCATCCACCAAAGGTTTTACCACATTGTAAAATGTCTGCAAACTCCCATAAATCAGAAAAAAAAAAACAAACCAAAAAACAACAAACACTAGAGAGGTGAAACTCAAACATAAAGCAGTAGATTTCATCAGTAATTAGACAAAAAAGTACCTTGATTCATCATCTTTTCATGGACTCCTAGTTTCATAGAAGCTCTGAACAGAGTCAAATGCAACTCCCTCTTGACAGGAATTTTGGAGGAGCAGAAGATGGGAACCAGGCTCAAGGAACTATATTTTGTCACCTTCTGACAATCTTACCATTAAGACTGTAAAGTAAAATAAATTCTATGGTATTTGGTAGTTAAAACACTTACTAATTATGAACAGAAATCTTGTAATAGATAGCAAATGTGGCAAAAGCGTATGAACAGCATTGAAATATTTTATTTGGTGTTATTTGGTGGCCATCAGGATCATGACTATCATAGCTTGCACGAGTTCTGTCTCAGTGAGCTGGCAATCTCAGGAAGTACAAAGAATACACAGGAGACCACAAGAATCCAGGGGGAATAAGTGGATAACAGCTTGATTGAAGTGGCCTGGGAAGGCGGGATATCTACAGAAATGTCTGAAAGACAAATGTATGAAGACATCAGCATGTGAAGTGCAAGAACACAGATAGTCTGGAAGAGGACCTCGTGGACTGTGGGAGCTAGGATATAAGGCAAAAGGAAGGATACTGTATATCTTCAACTAGCTGGGGTTTTACTCGCTGCCTACCTTTAGAACATACAGGGAGGTATTTTTGAAAGATGAAAAGCTCCTTTCTGCTTATGAGAGCCCCTGACAGAGAGCATTTCTCTGCACTAACCTCTGTGACACAACTTCAGCTTTCTCCTGTCCCCATGTTTGCCCCTTCCATGGAGGGAACAAATTAGATTATTACTGTCATTAGGAGGAACAGCGGGTGGCTTCCAGGGCCATGGAAACTCCCCAACCAAAACTGGAGATAGATTAATTCATTTCATGCAAAGCAAAGGCAACACCAGATCTCTCTGGCAAGTCTAAAGGAAGATCATGTGCAGTGGCAACTGCAAGTGGAAGGAGTCAAGGTTGCGTTAATCTCCAACCAGCCTTTCTCAGGGTACTGGAGTGTCAAGAAGAACAAATGATACATTTAGTCACCTGAGCATGACTAAGAACCATAGGCCTCAGCAAGCATTATGAGTGCTTTAGAAGGAGCTCTGAGGGAGGGCAGATAGCCCAGCTGTCAGAGTAATGGCATTCTTGAGCACATTGGCTGCATGTGGCCCTCGTCTCCAAATGGTAAATAGGGAAGAAAAAAAAAAAAAACCAACAAAACCACCCTAACCCAACCCCCTCAAAGCTAAAGCAATTACTTATTCAGCAGATGAAACTATGCAAACTATAAAATGACAAGAACATACATGATCACACATTGGCTTTCACAATAAATACAGTTAAGTTTACATTCTGTCCAATTTAAGGAAAGGAAAAATGTCTAAGTCTGCATTTTATCAACTTCCATAATCATTAGATCGCACTAAAATATATACATCTTATATGGATAAAAGGAAGCAACATCTTTCACCTTGCCTCACTTTAATAACTACAGCTTTGAGGTGTGGTGAAGCTGGAGACTGGACATCATTTTGTTTATATTGCTTTCTCCTTATCACACTATATTTGACTGGGCGTCTTTTTGTATAGAAAGTTTGCTACAATTGCCTTAACAATGTTGACCTCTTTTGTAAAAACCTGAAGGCATCTGCAGCTATTGTTCCTGAAGATAGATGTGCTCTCCAAAATGTTACCATTTCATGGCACCTCTCCAACGACAGAATGGAATTTTTTTTGTATATATTCTTTTTTTTTTTTTTTTTTTTCAAATGCTATAAGAGAAAGGAAAACAATCATGGCTAAGGCCATTTGTGAGATGGCATTAAAAGAGCCTACTCTGAGACAGATAAAAATAATGAGAATCTTTCTGTCAAGAAGGATTTAGAAAATATCACTAGCATTATTAAAATTTAATTTTTTACTGTGCTTTTTGGTTCCCCCTTTTCCAGTGATAATGAGCAGGACTGCACACCTCCACATTGCTAGTACTTGTTTTGAGCAATAAATTCAGCCTTCCAGTCTGAAGACATTTCAGACAACAATTTTGACTGCTATAGGCTTATTTTTCAACCTGTCCTGTGCTTTGAGTCTTCCTATAAAAACCAGTTCATAAGCTAATTTTCCACAAGGCCGGTGGAACAAATAAAAATCAATTTTTGCCCAACTGGTTCTGAGAAAACCTGGGAATAGTGAAGACAGAACAGTGAAAAATAAAAAGAATCGATGTATTCACAAAAGGTTTACCTGATAGAGAACTATCAAATTAGTTGACAGGAGATACTTGCCACTATTAGAGTATTTTCTTTTCAGCATGTTACAGTATTTCTATTAGGGGAGCAGAAATGCCTCTACTTTGTTATGACCTCAGACACCTTGGTTTAATAACCACTCCGAGCCTCCATGCATTCTGTAAAGCTACAGGGCACAAAGTCAAAGTGCAGAAGTACTTGCAGATCTTGCAACCGGAGGGACCTACAGGCCCAACCTGGCTTAGGGTGGGTGTAAGTTTTCATGATCTCAGAGAAAGAGCAAAGATTCCTGCCTCCGTGAACACAGGGAGATATTCATGACCTCAGGCCAACCTTGTCAAGAGGAATTTGGTCCATCAAGAAGGGAAAAAATTGTAAAACACTGCCCAGACTTCCCTCCCCAGCTGAAAAGAAAACCCAAGTGTTCAGGAGAACACTGAAGACCAGTCAGTTTAATACCTCTTGGAGAGCAGAACGCAAATTTCTCCAAAATGGGAATCCCATTCTAAGACTTCCAAACTTTCAGAACTCCAAGTACAAAGCAGAACATAGGCTTTAATACTGCGGTTCAGTCCCTTTCATAATCCTCTCCACTAATTAGGCAAGCGCTTTTGAAACGGTGATACTGAGATGGATGGTTGCTTATGTCTGTCTGTCTGCAGTCAGGAAAACATGTCTGAAAAACCAACTGAAGAACAGAATCTGCTTTTTGCTACAAATTAAACATCACTCCAGTGGAAATAGTACAAATCTGTAATTTCCATGCTTAAGTATTAGGGAAGCTATTTTTAAGTAGCTGTAATCTTCACCATAGTATGCAGCATTTTATACACTCCTTCATTTTTATGAGTTTGCATTAAAATGTGACTCATTTTAACAGGAAAAAAAAAAAAAAAAGATTAAGTATGTCAATCTGAAGCAAAGCTGCACATTACCTATTTAAAAATATTGTAACACCATGGAGACATCATTTCTGAGGCCAAACAAAACATTACTCAATAAAGAAATGGCATGAAATATAAAATATTCAGCAGAGGAAGGGTACTTGGAGTTAAGCAGTTTCACTGTCAGTAAACAGCACCACAATAAATAATATGCATTCAGAAAAAAAAAAAAAAAAGAATACCTGTTCTTCACTACTCAAGATGTAGCACCTTAGTCTTGGAAACTAATACAGATACCAGTCATCTACTTAAGCACATGCAGGGAGAAACTAAAAACACCACACGTTTCGATTGTGAATCTCCTACAACTGATGTTAATTTGCTTATGATATCTGCCTGATTTAGAGCTAATCTTCGGTAAATTAACTCCTAATGCTGTCTGAAATAATCCTCTTAATGCTGGTCTGTCTTGAGTACTTTGTATCAAATACCATGAAATACGCAAGCATAAACAAGGCATGCAGTATTTGCAGTGCTGTTGGCTGCTCTCAAATATTTGCTGTGGGGCTCAACTGTGCCATGAAGACACAAGTGTGGTGCAGAGCCGTGCTGCCCTGGGGCAGCTCCGGGAAGGCACAGGGGCGTGTTGCTCCGGCTGTCCCTTTCACAGGGGTCAGGATGCCAGGACTGTGTCCCACTGCTGTTGGCTGCCTCGGAGAAGAGATGCTCTTTGCTCTTTACAAAATGGTGCAGGAAGTGCAACTCCGTATTCCAAACCTCCCACCTCCAGCAGCACATGGTAATGAGGAAAAGCAAACAGTTTGGGCTTTGAGATTTCAGAATGACAAGATGGGTGTTAAACGGCACTAATTATCAGCTGGAAGCCTAATTTGACAACTGGTTTGAAAAGAGAAAGACAGACAATTTCATTTCTTCAGACGGAGAAATATTTTAAGGGTATTGCTTCAACACTGGTCAACATAATTATTATTGTCAGTGTGCAAACTCCTTATTCAAAAATATATTTTTTCCACTAAATCCACCGGAACAATTTTCTCCCCCCAAATTAATTTAATGATACAGCTGAAAACCTAATTGATATTTGTGAGCAATGCCATTCCAACATATTATTTTCTCAATTTTTGAAACATAAATGGCAGGCACAAGTTTGACTGAATGGACTTCTTTATGTTTTAACAGGCTGTTTATTGGCCCAGACTCCAACATGTAATAAGCACAATTGCAAGATACATTTTTAATTGAAAAATTCATGTATTTTTACTATGAAAATAACTCAAATAAAAGGCAACTTTGTCATGTAAAAGGCTTTAAAATTTTTTTATATGTGGAATGTTGTTTAGAAATTATATGCTCACCATAGCAAATGCTTTTAGGAGGCTATTAAAAGAAAAAAGGTATATATTGTTTAAATCATACTTTATTGGAGCTTGCTTTTACAGTACGTTAAAGAACAGATAAAGCACAGTGATCAGTGAGCCGTATGTGTCCAACAGCCCTTCAAGAGTCTTGTGGAAATGTATAAAACAAGCAGTGATACAATCCTTTGCCAAACACCATCATAAATTTTTTATTTGGCAGCTAACATTCTCACTAGTTTTCTTGGCAGCAATTGGGACCTTTAGCAAGAAAGGTGCAGGAGAAAAATACCTTGTTTAGAGATGTTTTCAACACTTTCTGGGATTTTTCAGAACTTCTGCCTGCAGCACATTTTACAACCACGGTCTCCAGTCACCTGATGAGTAGGTGGTGGTTTTAAACTTTTTTTTTTAATATAGACAGCCTCCTACCCCCCTCTGGCCTTCAGCCTCCGATGTGAGCGTGGAGGGGGGCTGAGGTGCTCCGCAGAGATACAAGCAGTTGCTCTTCTCTGTCTAGACAAAAAACTGAAAATAATATCAGAATGTACCTCTCATTGCTCCTGATACTATCTGTATCTGATTCCCTGACAACAGAGATAAATGAAAAGCAAACATATGCTGATTACTTGTGCATTACTTCTTTGGAGATCTCTGCAGAAAAGCTGGTCACAGGTGCAGAGCCTGGTCAGCCGTGGGCTGCCTCATCCACAGAAGAGTGGGACAGAGTACCCAGATCTGCTCTTCAAGGAGTTGTTTTTTGTTTGTTTTCTAAGATGTACTATACTTGACATCTGATGCACAGCTTTCCTGAGCACACACAGGTTTGCCAGTGCATTGTCTGTGTGCAAACACGGCTCCAGCAGTGCACTGGTTTGGGCTACATGGGATGGAATTACACAGTGGGCTCTCACCAGTTCACTTACAGAGCAGATGTTTTATTTTATGGAGTTTCACTGCTTCAGAATAGAAATAAGATTAACCTATTCCACATCTCAGCAACTTCCTCCAAAAGTTTCACAACAAGGAGATACATTTCAGCCCTTTGCATGGACATGAAGGAAACAGTTTGTCTTAACCAGACGTGGCCCAGGAAAGGTACATTTTCCCCACTTGTTTCAAGTTGGAATTTACTTTTAAGACAGCATAAATTGCTTTAAACACAGGCTTAATGAAAGTGATGATGCTACACTTGCAAAGGCAACCCAATAGGCTTTCCCACAGCTTGTGCTCCAGTTTTGGCTCTCTTGTTTACTAGGGCCATCATCCACCCAAAACCTTTAAAGAGCACACACAGACATCTAGTGGCTGGTGAAAACACTGCAAGCAAGTCATTCCATCTGAGACAGCTCCACCGGAGACACTGAAGTTATGCCAGGTATGAGCGAAGCTAATTTCGTTGCTTACAACTACAGATGGGCAATCAAACAGGAGAGAACTGCTCTCTTTGTGCCATCCCATGTAGTCACGCTGCCTCTGGTAAGAAAGCTGCTCACTTGACAACTCTGCCTTCCCAAATTTCCCTCAGCACTAATTCATTTTAATTCACAGTCTGAGCTACTTGCGCCTTTGCATTTCTCTCTCCTTGCTATTATTTTGTTGTACTCAAAAACGGAGGGGTTTAACTGTGCAGTATCATCTGAGAGACACGCTTTCTGAGTGCAGCTTCACACAGTGGAACTCTACAGAAAGCCACAGAGCAAAACGATTTTACAGGAAACAAAATACACACAAGATGAAAAATACCCAGCCAATAATAAATTCTAAATTGCTGCTGGAGGAATCTGATTTGATCTACAACCCACATCCATCAACGGAAGGATGCCTATAACTTCGGTGGGGTGCGAGTCCCACATCTGCAAAGGAGATCAGGAGACACGGTTTTGCACAAGGCTGTAAGAACCCAGTGCCCCGATCCTGCTCTCACTTACACCAGTTTGAATCAAGCGGTACTCAGCGGTGTCATAACCCTGTACATCTGTGTCAGACCCTGTGTTGCAAGGGCAAGGCTGATGCCAGGAATGCAAAACAGATGTTGCTTTCCCAATGTTTTCTTGTTGTCGTTTCAGTTGTTTTCGCTGGGTTCTGTTTTGGTTTTGGTCGGCAGGACTTTTCAGAGGGCAGACTGGAGCAGCGTTTCTGCCTCTTCCCTTTCATTTTGTGTGCGTGTGTGAATATGCACAGAGCCTTAGTTGCAACTGGGAAAAATCTGTGTTTTTTTCTCTTTTTTCAGCTTCATTTGAGCTATGCTCTGTTCCCTTGGGGCAAAGTGAAAGGTAGCTATTTGCGGATGGGAAAAAGGGCTTTTGTGAATAGCAAAACTGCATCACCGAGCAGCTTAAGAAAAAGATTTTTTGAAGTTATTTTTACTACTATTTTAAGAGGAAATGGGGATAAATATATCTTTTTTGCATGTTGACTCATTAACAAATTTGGCAATAAACACTTTATAATTAAGTCCACTGGTTTACTGCTGTCCAGAAGTTTCTCAGTACTCTTTGCACAGACGGTTTTGGAAAAAGCAGAACTTAGAAACAGCAAAAGGCAACTCCCAGCAGCTTGCTCAAGCAAATCTATCAGAGGCTTAAACTCACTTCTGAGCACTGAAATTTGAGATGCCGTATCAAATAAGCAGTTCTTTTTCCCCGAAGAGAAGAAACTGGGTGTAGCTAACCTAGTGCATAATAGGTTTATTCTCATTCACAAAACAGGAATTACTTTATGGCCCCAAAGTAAAACTAGTGCAGAAATATACTAGCAGATTTGCTGCAGATGTGCGCTGTGACACGTATGCAGAGAATCTGCTATTAATCACATGCTAAGATTTTAATATTATGTAGGGTAATGCAGGCAATCATTATGGTGAAGGTTCTGGATTCATAAAAGCCTAACCCACAAATGGGTCTTTTAAATTTAATACGTTTGAGCTCACTCTCACACTGCACCAGTTGAATTCCCTGCTTCAACCCCCACCCTGCACGCCGTTACATACATTTATTTCAGTATCTATTGTGTGATTCTTTTCGTGTTGGTGCTCGGCTTCTTTCACTGTGACACATGACAGTTGTTGGTGAAAGTGCAGCTTTTCAATTCTTCCCTTTGCCAGACTATGACAGGAATGTCCTTGTTAGAGGGGTTGTTTGTGAGACCTCTGGATCCGCTTCTAGCGCAGGAAATGGTCTGGCTCAAATGCTGGAAAAGCCATCCTTCACCTGAACCCTTCAAAATGTGTGTCCGAACAGAACTAGAACCTATGTATCCGTACCCGGGTTAGGATTACTATGGACAATTATACCGTGAAAATGCATTATTCTGACAAAGCAATCAATCACATTATTTCTCACAATTTCAGTTCACCCCTAAAATTTTCCTTACCTCCATAGCCAGCTGGATATTATATTACCAAAGCTGTTGAAAGGGTGTAACACTAACCATGAAGCCAAAGGCCACTAAAACTATGCAATGCATAAATTTTTATTGTTTGCTCAGCATTGAAATCTCATTAGGGCTCATAACTCATCGGCACACTGCAAACATTTGCATCTGCTGATCATGAGAACTTAGAAGGAATGTACACCTTCGGCTAATTTACTTGTAATGTTTTCAGATGATACTCTGTGCGTGTTGCTTTTTACTTCCCTTTAAAAAAATTCCTCACACAGTTGCAATTGGAATGTCCACTTTTTAAACTAAACTTTCATTAGCAGTTTCTCAAGGTTGTTCTGTTGCTGGCAATGTTCATGATCATCATTTTACAAAAGCTTCATTTGACTTAGTATTCAGGACAGTCATTGTTTGAAAACTGTGCCCCATAGATCATTTTGCTTCATTCATCCTTTTTGCTTTATGCAGTCACATTTTAATTAGATTAAAATTTGTCCTCCAATTAGCTTTCATTAAAGTATATAGTTTACAGCAAAAATCTCCACTGAGTTGTGCTTCAAAACTGTGCCTAAAGTTTAAAATTAAATAACTGTGCAAATGAAGTGATTATGAAGATTATTACTATGCAAAAAACATCAGTCACTTCTTGGTTTACTTATACATTTAACTCTGTAATTTATTTTGCCAACTTCAATACCTCTGTGTTCTCCAGAGTAGTAATCATAATAATATCTTGCAGTTACAGGATACCTTTCATTCCTAAGGATCCTCAGGGGCCTGATTCTGCAACCCTTATGCACATCGGCAGCTCTGCTGTAGTCCTTGAAATGATCTGAATCAGTGCTCCTTGCTCCATGTGCACCAAACCCAGCTACAGGTCAAGTGTTCCCATACCCATGGAGCACGACTATTACGTAAAAAGTACTTTGCCCTATTGCTGGGTGAGATGTAGCAGCTCTTCAATGGCATGCGGTTACAAGACTCACCATTTTGAATGAGGGTGTGAAGACAGTTACTCCACCTGAGTTAAAACTGAAGAGAAAACTGAGAATGTTGTTATCCAAATCGGAAATGGCTCGGTACAACACGGGCTACATCGCCCGTGTCACTCATATCTTCAGATTCAACAAGTATCAGATGCCCAGTTGGTAATGCTTCCTGCACATGCAAATTTACTATGTGCTGAAGGCTATATAAAGTTTACAGTTTGCAAGACTGATCCTACAACCAGACAGGCATTTGTTCTGGAGCAATCTCCCAGTGGAACGCATGGGACAGTGCGTTGGAGCAGAGCTCTGCAGAAACGGATCTGTTTGCAGGAAATTCTCTTCCAATAGCAAAGAGCTATTCCAATAGCTATAAATATATACTCATATAAAAAAAAATAATAAATGAGAGCGAGAGAAAGACAGAGAGATGCAGCCAACATTTAAAAACTAAAAATAGAGAGAGACACTTGGGTTACAAAAACAGGGACTTGTCTTTGCTCTAGCAACATTTTTGTGATAGGAGGAACAGAGCTGAAAACAAATATTTTACTGTAAATGAAATGTGGTTTAAAGCCATGAGAGAGCAACTTCAGCAAAATGCAGCAGTGTACAAGCAGTGTTTCCTATTTACTCATGCACTAATTGGTTGAATCATTAGTAAGTCTTCACATTACTGAGTTAAATAGCATTATTCCCACTTAGTAGACGGCAAAACTAAAGATTAAGGGTGTCAAAGACTAGAAGGGAGCTTATAGTTTAAATGTTCTGACTCCAAGCCTTGTACTCAAGCCAAAACCATGCTTCTAAGATGCAAAGCATCCAGCAGCAATACTAATTTTAGGAGTCATGCTCAGGTCTGTCCTCCTCCCTCTGCTCCCATTTCCTCTTGGTGTTCATTTCTGCCATCACATTGCAGCATGCCAACCTCAGCTGTGCTGATTCAACAGCTTGTGGGTCCATGTGATGAATCAGATCAAGGAATTGATCCAGGACAAAAAAAGAAAAAGGCAAGAAGTAGAGACTGGGAGAGCAGAGCTGTTCTGCACAGGATCAATTCAATTTCAAGACACTGACTCTAGAACTCTAGAGACAGGCAGTGAGTAGTTTTGGGGGCAGAAGATCCCACTGTTGATGCTGATAGTTTCGAATCACAGAATTGAAGCTCAAACTATCCAGAAATCTTCAAATTTTCCTCTTTTTTTTCTCAAATAGCATTTTTTATATACTATACTACCTCTGTACAAGAAATTAGCAGAAGGCAATTCAGAAAATGGAAGTACTTCACTCTCCTCAATTAAAACCCCAAAAACCAAATTCACCCTCTAAGTTATATTGACAAGAATGCAGAAATACTGCTCCATTTCCTCAGTGGAGTTGTCGTGTTTCAGAAAATACAGACAAACTAGCCATGCTTTATGTCAAGAGTGCATTTACAAATACTTTACAAAGGATTTAGATGATTAAACACGTACTGAGACAGTTAATAAAATTTAGGGCTATTTTGGAATTCTCCAAATCAAACGATTGTTTGCAATCCTGGTTACTGCTTTCTACGTTAGGTTGAGCTCTAATGCACACCATCACAACATTCTGTTAATTCTTAATAAATTAGTTATGTTAGCAAAATTGAAAAACAAACAAACAAACAAACAAACAAAGCCCAAATCCTACGTGAAGTAATGCATTAAATAATCAGGACTTTGAGGCTTTTAGGATAAATGAATCAGATCCAAGAGTCAGATATTTGGAGGTAGTTAGCCAGCCCGTGCCGTGAATTAGACACATCATGGCCCTTAAAAATCTCAGCCCTCATCACCACATATGCGGGAATTATGCAATTTTAAAAAGTTGGCCAAGTGTCATCTGAAAAGGCACAAATGCTGAAGTAATTGCAACAGCTGAGGAACACATCTTTTCTTCGACAAAACATCAGCATCATGACAGGATGCTTAAAGCTCCAGCGCTTCATGCTGGTAGTGGAAAAAAAAAAGCCTAACAATAGAAGCCTCAAGGAATGCTAAATATAATTGGTATCCTTACAAAGTACAGCATGCTCTGTTAGAAAAGAATGGTAAATTATTTCTCGTGAGTTTACTAAGTCATTTTAAGCAGGTTCTTCTTTTAATAGTTTTTACATGGTGCTGGACACATGGAACATTTTTAATAAAGAAATAATCTTAGTTTACTTTTTACTGCTACGTGATTTATAAGGTTAAAAAAAAAAAAAAGGTATCTATTCTGGTCGTATATTTGGTGCTATTTTTGCCTAGGAATGGAAACTCAAAGTGGAAATAGAGCCATTCATTCACACTTACAGGATGACATCCCGTTGACAGGCATGCAAACTTGGAAAGGTGCTACACAGTCACTCTTAAAATACTACTCTATATTTTTTCCTTCTAAGCTTCAATTAAGTAAACTTTAAAGAGGGATCAGTACTTCATTAAGGCTAAGGGTTCATCGTTTGCAAGGGATCATCTTTCAGAAGTACAAAGACAGAAAAGTCAAGGCACTAACTACTAAATAAACTGTTTTCACAACAGAAGTGGCACCTTCAGGCCACTCTATGGAGAGATGCTGTGCTGCTGCACATCTACTCACTCAGATTTTGATTTTAAAGATCATTCCCTACTACCATCAGAAAGGTCATCAATCTTTTCTGTGAGGGATTTGGTTATATGTGGTTATATCTGTCTGTATATATATATATATATATATTTTAATTTGGAGAAAACGAAAATCATAAAAGGCATGAAAACACAGTTGAGGTGGATATGTTCGCAGATTCTAATACAGCTGGAACACTGTTGGTGCTAATGAGACCTTAACAAGTGATCCTTGTCTGGCATGCTGTACAAAACAAACTACACTCAAATCCAAACAGAAAAACAGGCAACCTCAAACCTCCTGAACTTGTCGACTTGAGCTTACAAGTCTTATTGGAGCTTGTTCTCAAGCTTGCTTCCAAAAGTCACCCAAAATTGGAAGGACCTTTACAGTGGGAAGAAAGGAAGGAAAAGTTTCCACGTAAGACCTGGCATTTCAAAATGGTAGATACAGCAACCAAGCCCTAGAGGGTCTTGTCAAATTCCTACAAGAACAGTTCATAAGACTTCAGGTCTATCATAACTAAATCAAAATGTCAGGACTCAGAAGCCACACCATAAATCATGCACTCTGAGATCTAGGTACATAATCCTTTGCCTTTCCTTTCTGTTGGGCTTCTGCAGTCCTGTGCATGCCTCTGCAAAGCCAATAAACACATGCTTTCCCTTCTTGCATACAGAGAAAACCTCAGCTAGTCCCAAATTTTAATGATTTTAAATGATGTGTTCTGTCACTCCTTTTCCACCAACATTCTTGTTTTCTTGCTGATTGTAGAAAAGCCTTTGACCTGCTCATGAAAACACCATTTCTATTTCTGTCATCCCAAGTTAACAAATGAGGAGAAAGGAAACTCCTGTGTCACTCCAAAGCTTCACCTTCTGAGTTCCCCTGCCTCATCACAGCACTAGTCCTCTAAAGTAAAGCCAGCAATAAAGGGCTGAAGCTTCAATGAGACATCAGCACTTGCTTAAATGGTATTCCAAATCATAGGCTAAATGGCGGTCAGCAAGAGCAGATATTTACTTCGTGCAGACTCTCTGGATACAATGGATTTATGGCTGCCAATTCTAAACAAGGCTGCTATTGTCTCTTCACATTTTATCTACCTCCATTATTCATTTATGTTGATTTTGATTGATGAAGACAGTTTAAAAAAGGAGGGGAGAAGGGAGGAAGGGGATAGAATACTTCAACTGCTTGGTCTGTAATTTCTGTGAATCTACAGTTCATACTGGAAGAATGTTACTCAAAAGAAATGTCAACTTGCACATTTTGGGAAGAATGTTTCCTTTTGCCTTTCTTTCTTCTAATTGAAATATAGGAAGCAGGGCACAAGCAGTGCTTGTGATACATATCTGATCACTGTAGATACAGCATTTCACACTGCCATCAGACAGGAAAGTCAGTGTTATTCTTTTTAATGAACAAGTGTTAAGACTTCAGCAAAACCTCTTTTTACGTATTTACTTCCTATGCCTCAGCTAATTAAGTTTTAGGCTGGCTTGATCTGCCAAAAACTGCTTGGATCACAGAGTTGAACCTAAGCAGAGTAGATACAAAGTGAAAGCATCTGTCAGAAAGTCACTCTGATGACTGTGGGGAAGTCATAAAGAAGAGGCCCAGCTTTTGCTGTTTTACTTCCAGATACACAGTATTTACTGACCTCTCATTAAAATATCCTGACAGAATACTGATAGTTCCTAATCTGATACATTTATTTCCATGGGAGTCCATGGCTGAGGCCTAAAAAGAAAGAGATTCCTGAGAGTCATTCAAATTCTGTTCACTCCTCCCAGAGTTTTAAGTGAGCTTCTAAGCAAGCACTACAAACTTGCCAAGCTCTCTGCTTACTTATGGGAAAAAAGGAAAATCGAATGCATTCACCACATTCTCGTATCTCCCTACTCAAAGATCTGTCCCAGCTATGCTGACTGTAATGTTCACTTGACTGCCCATGGCCAAGGGCAGCCTAGTACTCAGTTGAATATTTGGTTGCAGGATTTCCTTTCTAGTTCCACCCCTTTCAATGCTTTAAATAGTATGAAGGAATTATAATACAGCAAGAGAAGGAGCAAAAAAAAAAGGACAGATAAATTGTTAATAGACTGTTACCAGATATCAGTCACTGTCCTGTTAAAGAATCAAACCCTCTCTTGAAATTTCTGTGTTTGAAATACTGGTCTTTTACAGTGACTGACTTTTCAGGAAGAGAACTTTGCTCCTTGCTATTAGCTTTGAGAATCTGTGGTTACAAACAGTATGTGTAAAAAGGAAAACTTGAATTCCAAGAACAAACAGACAAGGGAAGGAAGAGTCTGTGGAACTGCTGAATACACAGAAGCTTGTTGCTTCACTACTTCGTTCATTCTACATGGCATAATTACATCTGTCTTTTTTAATATTACATGGTTCTTATTATTACTTTCTGTACCATCTTTCATGTTTCAAGGGAGTAGTCCTGCTCCTAAGCTTATTGTAATTACTCTGTATTTCTGCAATGCTCCAATGGCAACTCCTGTTGATGGACACAAGAACGTGTGCAAAATCAACCAGTTCTGGTTTTGAAATTCCTATCTTCACAATTTTGACTTTTCAAAATGATCTGCTCTTAATACAATGCAAGTTGTTGTCAAAGGCTGTCAAATAAACGATAAAGCTCTCAGGAAGTAAACATCTCTCCTCTAGTAGATTTGTATATATTTCTGCAAAAGAAAAGAATTCTGAAAGTAAATAAACACATGGGAGGATTAGAGAAGCAATAAACAAAAGCATTTCCGCATTTTGAATTTAAGACAAGAGGAGCCTCTTTCCAGCCACTGCCAGGAAATATTATTGCACCAAGATGAAGTTTGTACTGCCTAGAATATTATTCAATGCTAAGGCAAATGTGTAAGTACACATACGTACATGCACGCACACACACTACATGCACACCCCCATTCAAAATTCAAATCAGGTTTCAAACATGCCATTAAGGACAGCCGAGCAGAGCATTTTAATACTTGTTAGAACAAACACAGGCACAGGATTCTTTTTTTTGTTGTTGTTGTTTCTGTTTCAAGATGATGAAGCTAATGCCGAAACCTTTCAGTCCTAATGAAGGAGTTTACAGGGTTCTTGATCCCTGTACCCCACCTTGATTCTCCCGCAATCCCTCTGAAAGCTTTAAAACAGTCTCCAGCATCAACATGGTACAGAGCCTGTTGAACATGCTGATCTGCTCATGATTACTCTTTGCCACTGTAAAACAATCTAACTCCTCAAGTGAATGGAGTCTGTAGCAACAATGGTGTTATTGACTTGTTGCTCCAGCTCTATTTAGTTATTACCCTCGAGGCCACAATCAATAGACTTTGCACCAAGTCAGCCTAATAAATCCCAGGCTTTCACTGGAGCTTTGCCAGGAACTGCTAGAAAATCTATGGCAGTCAAACACTTAGAGTATGAATAACATAGAAAGCTGTACTGACAGCTGTATAAATTAATTAACAAGGAATGTTCTTATTCTTTTAAGAAGATCATAATGCACATTTACCATGATTTAAGGAGTCACAGGTAGAGCAACAGAAAAATTACCTTTGTGCTTTCCTTTTAAATACAAATCAAATGTAATTAAAAACATAACAGCTTCAGATTACCTTTTCCTCCCTTTGATTATTGGATGTGCAAAAATCTGCACTCACATTACTGCAGCAGCCATTTAATTACTCCAAGTTTTATTTAAAAAGGAACCTACCCAGCAAACACTGAATGCTTAGCGTAAACAGTGCAGGCATTTTAACTTGATAAATGTTGATTGTTGTGCGTTTGTGTTACCATATCCTGCATCTGCAATGGGGATTTAAATCCTGTTTGTAATACGGTGATTAAAACAGAAACAAATAGAAGAGGAGGAAATAGTTGTTCAAGTAAGAGGTTGTCACTGGTGAATTCTAGGTTCTTTCAGTTCCTCCTGTAATAAGCAAATATTCTGCAGACTCAGCTCTGAGGCTCCTGATCGCAGTGTCCCGAGATGCGCCGAACCTACTGTAGCAAGAGCTTGGTGCCAGCCCAGAACAAAAGAATCTCCTTTTCGCACGTTGAAAACAAATGTAGCAGATCAATAGGCTCTTTCAACTGATTTGTTGCCCCAGTGGTACTTTCTGGGAGCATTCAGCTTTCCTAATGAGGGTCACGGCTTTGATGAGAAGCAACAAGCCGGGGTCAGGCAGCCAGCTGGTCTGGCACTTGACACTCGCTGCGCAACGAAGGTGTGTGATTGTGTGCACAACCTCCAGGCAGAGACAAATGTTGAAGACTGAGTCGTGGCAGTCTTTGCTTTGTTGGGAAGGGATGGAAAGCTTAGACAATCAGTATGAGCTACTGTTAGCCTAGAAACATGAGATTCATCCGCTTCATGTGTTGGCAGCACTGATGTCACAGGCAACGTGAGAGAGTCAGAGCACAGTGGGGCTTTTCCCCTCTGCTCTACACAATCGTGATTGAGATCAGTACTTGCTAACCCACCCATCACTTGGGTGGGTGCACCAAGCGTCTCACTATACCACCTAACTTAGGTGTTCAACCCAGCCTGCTCCTACTGACAGCCTGGGGAGGGCTTGGTGACAGCAACCAAACCAGTTAACCTGAGGAGAAGGCAGTGAGGAGACATGGCACAGGCACCTTCAGCTGGATCATAAGGTGTGATCATGCTCTTAGGTATCCTTCACCCCTGTGCCCAAAGAACCCTGAAGACAGACACCACAACCATAGCAGTCTGATCAGATTAGCTTTCCTCAGACAACGTGGCCTCCTGTGGTCACTTCAGTACTGCTTGCCATCAGCAGAGAGGAAGAGGTGATGTTCATTTCATCGCTCTCAGTTCCTCTCCTCTGTGGACAAAATCCTCAATTTCTGTTTCAATCCCCCTGCCCCAAAAGGACTTAAGATTTGTTTTTGGGGAAAAAAAAAGTTACACTTTGCATTTATAACCAGACCTCAAAGGCAACTGATTCCACCACTGAAGGAACTTCAAGGTTACTCCATTGCTGCTGAAATCTCATTTCTCCCTTTCTTTGCATTCTAAGTATATTTCATAACTTTGTTTTAAAATATCCCTTTCTATATAGTCAACTGTAAGGCACAAAACATAACTTCTCTTTCACGAGGCCAATATCAACACCCAAAATCATGTCACTGGAAACTCTGTTCATATCTAGAAGTCTAGAGGGCGAGATGTGTGAGAAGCAGCTGATGGTTTGTTTACATCCTAGCATTCGCTACTAGTAGTAGGGTGATAGCTCACAACACACAAAGCAATGCAATGCTAGCATCAGTCAATACATGAAAGAGAGAGACTGAGCAAATAGGACCGGCCAAAAGCAACAATACTGAATCTAGTGCAGGCATCCCTTTTCCTTCTGAGTCAGTTTTTGCAGCAAGCTCCACCATGTTCTCATGAAGCACTGTACTGCTGGAAATAGCTCTGCTTTCCTGACTAAACGTAAAACTAAGTTCCTGGTCTTTTGGGAGTCATTAAAGATCCTGAGATAAAAGTGAATCTCATTAGCCAATTCTAAGAAACTCATATGAAGACGAACTTCAGAAGAAGGGATAGTTGTTTATAAATGCAGCAGTGCAAAATTTCTTGAAGTTCTTGCCCAAATTCTGCATCTGACCTCAAAACTCTTTTTTCATGTACTGATTTGACAGTCTTATTTTTAAGAACTGCAAGAACTGCTCACATTAGCAATCTCATAACAGTACTTTTTTTCTTGTACATAACTTGTACATGAATAAGAACAGTAATTCCTAGGCATACAGCCACTGCAAGGTAAAACTTCCAGTACATTGCATCATTCTACAAAATACTGCCTGCTAGACTACTCTGTAATTGCTTTTACTTCTTGAAATAATCACCTCTGAAATCTCCGTTTGGATTTTGGCAGGTGACAATCCCAAGGGGTACCACTGCAGTGGCCAACTACTCATCCCCTTCCTTTGTTCAGCTTTCTTTTTTCATATACTTGAGGGCTGGCCCTAAGAATTTGACCAGTAGCAGGCAGCCCTGTGATGGAGCAGATTTAGAGCATGAGAAATGGAAATGGAAATAGAGAACAGTTGAAAAAATCCACTTTAATTTGATTTTGGTTTTCTGAAAAACAGTCCCATGCTTAAACGCATTTCTAGTGAAGGACCTTAAAAGTTGTACAGCTACTTTGGTTGTTTTTCTAAATTCAAACATGTGATATCTCACTTTAATCTTAACTGCTTCTTAAGGTGATAACACTGAACAATGTGGCTCTAGAACATATAGGCCAAAGAGAAGCAGGAAATGTTTTTCTTTCCAGCAGGTCTACAGAGGTTTAACAAAAAGAAACTCTCTTGAGCATGACACTAGTGCTGAAAATAAATGATAATATTGCTTGGGGCTGGGTTTTCAGTGACTTGTTCCTTTCTATCAAACATTCTGCAGCTAATTGACTTTGGAAAAGAATCCGTGGAAAGCCGGTATGGCCTGGCCTGCTTTAATTGGGGTGGCGCCCACCAATAGTTTCTCAGGATCAGGGAAAAGGCATCCTCCCTCCAAGACAGGCTGCTATTTACTTGTGTTCCTTCAAAATTCTTTCGTCATGATAGACCGGATCAACCCAATCTAAATGTTTTGATCTGTTACATATGTGGAAAATGAGATACTGGCACATGCACAAAAAGCAGCTGCTTTCCAAGTGCAGCATCTTAATGACCTCTATACAGAGCACAGGGGCAAGTGAATTAGTCCTCTACCAATGGAGACAGCTTTACCATCCAGTCTCCATGTAATATGGGAAAGGAAACTCAATGCCTGCCTTAAATGATGGAATTAAGCTAGATGTAACTTGCAAATTGATTAATTTTCTCAGCAGACTGAGATTGATCTAAGTTTTCTCTTTTGTGCTGTAAGTATTCTACGCTTGTCCTGATGCAAGCTGGCTAAAATAAATTAGCTAGTGTGGAATAAATTTAAAGGGACACTGACAGATCTAATTTAGCCCCAAATTAAAGATAAAAGTGAGAACAATACAAAATAAATATTAAAAAGTCAGTCAGGAAGAAAAAGAAATGTTTTTGTGAGATTTCTTATAAAGAAATAATTTTCATTTAAATAATATTTGCAACCTGCAATTGAGTTCTGTGGTGAAGGTGAAATCACATTCAGCTAGGTGACACTAGTAAGCCTATTGCAGCTCTTCAACTGCAACCACCAACAGCAAACAAAGAAATGCAATGTTTCTAAGCAGTGATTCAAAGTTGGTCAAATACGCTGCAGTCTTGCTAGCCTAATATTTTAGAGATACACATAAACTTCTAAAATATTTTAAAATATCCCTGTGATTATAGACAATATGATCACTCCTGCCATGATTGCTTTGATCCAGTGTACCACGTTGCCAAAGTTCTTCCTGTACTGATGCACTAACCAAGGCCCCTGGAAATCCATGTACTCCACTATCAGCTTCACCTGTTGGCAATGACTCTGGAAAGAAGCAGTTCTGTGGGCTCATAAATCTGAACCAACATGCCTGAACTAAGACAGGAGAAAAGAGTTCATTTAAATTCACGTGACAAACAGTTTAAACTAACTGATTTTGTGCCAGTTTAAAACAGTTCCCCAATCTTATTCCTGTTTCAACTTCAGAAAATGCATGTGTATTAAAAAGCACACACATACAAGTTTTAAGATGAGTTTTGTACGATCACATTTTCCCACCTCACTTTCTGTTCCCTTGGCCACCAAGCAATGCGAAACTTGTAGCTGCATGGGGAGCTCACCCAGCAGTGTGACTGGGTGCAGTACTTCCAGTGATGGGAACTCAGGAAAATGTGCACGCCTTGCTTGCCATTGTATGAAGTAAGATCTGTGGCATCCATACCATAAATGATTTGCCACCCCTCATTAGAATTTAAGTTGCTAACTGAGCTTAGAACTTTCACATCCTATTTTATTTACCAGACACTTTTAAATAGTAAATAAAACTTGATGTGGTAGAAAGAATGAGTAACAACTATGGAAGTTCCTTGGTGTGGGAAGAGACACAGAACACAAATTTATCTGTAGCTGCATCAGAAAGAGTTTAATAAGGCCTGAGAGTAAAACACAGAAAGAGGAAGGATAAGGTTAGTTTTTATAGCAAGACAGAAATTGATTATTATCACCTTAATGGTGATAAATACAATGATATCAGCTGTCTTATTGCTCAACTGGATGAAACAGCACGTATTTCATTAGCCTAGGAGATTCATACTTAAGAGGTGACAAACTGAATTGGCATTAAGAATAATGTTGGCCTTTATAACTTTTTTTTCCTAAAGAAACTGTTATTTTATTGAACAGGACAAAACTTACATTTAAAGGAAGGCTTTATTTGTCACACACACGTGATCTAAACTCAATAAACTGAACAAGGCTTTTCTCTCTCCCTAAATCAGTATAATAATGGTAGTTTTGTTTAAGCTGCTTGTTTGTACAAAAGCCTGTAGATATATAGACCTCGGGGTAATCCTATTGCTGAAAGTAAGACCTAAATGAAAACAAATCTTACTAGCAGATCTCTATTTTGAAGACAGCTCTATTCAAATTGGCTGTGCTGATTATACTCTGAGATAACTCGCACACCATTTAAGGTTGATCACTTTAGCAAATACAAGCTTTGTACTGCAATTTTCTAGTCTTTCATTTTCCAGGATAGCAAAGACCCCCTCAACTACTTCAAGAGAAAGTTACTTAACTCTAGGCCACCAGACTCTTCAGGGAGAAAGAAGTAAATGCAAAAGCTCAATTTTAAAGCTCTACTTTAGGATGTTAAACGATACTGGATTTTACTGCTTCTGCATGTTGAAGAGCATTTTCTCTTTTTCTCCTTTGCGCATACACTCATCAGAGCTCAGAACAGCAGGATGACTCTACTCCAAACAACATCTACACAAAACTAGCAAGAATGATGTGCAAAAAACTGATTGTGCCTGTTCTCTTCTCAAATGAAATATTATTCTGGTGAATAAGTAGCATCTATCACAGAGATGGTGCAGAATAGGAAAAGGGAAAACCTAAAAAGAGAAATCTTTTAGAAGACAATTGACTTTTCTCGAGTGGGGAACAAAAAACACATACTAGCAGAAAGTTGGATAGTACTTATTTTCTGCTACTACATCAATAGGGCCAATCAGTTTACATCCACTAGTTACTCCCACATAGTTTTAATCTTTAGATGGAATCTTTTCATTCCCCCTACCAAAACAGTAGCAAAAGTGAACTGATAAGCCCTAAATGTAATACGGCCAACTTCAGCGTTCTCACTTTAAATTTACTACTGAAGTGGACTGAAACTGTCACTGCTGAAATAACTAAAGGGTTGCTCCAAGTAATACTGATTGAGAGAAGACGTAGGAGCACACAACCTCTGATGGTGGCTTAAACACCCCTTGCTATTTTACAGCTCCCTTCCACTCCCTCAGTTGACTGGTATCCTTTCTTACAAGCATGTGCACAGATATGTTTGTCTTGTGCAGAAGACATCATCAAGGGTTTCATTAACTTCTAAAAGCAATTTTCAAAGGCAATTTTGGGGTACTGGTAAGAACAACATTGTGCTGTTCCTACCAAAAGATTCCACGATGAATCTTCTGGTAAAGGTCCACAGTGATGTGGGAAAAGCAGTACTAAGCTGCTGGGCCCTTCCGCCCCTCCCTTAGCCCCTTCCAGGCTGCATGCAGTGCAGGGGAATGACTGGGCTTGTGCTCTCCATTCATTGCAAACTCCACTTGCTGCAGCGAGGGCACGAGTTTTAACTAGTCTGCTGACTTCAACGGCATTTACTAACACAACAAATGTCCACCAAGTCAGGAGTTCTTTAGAATAAGGATTACAGAGCTCTGAGGGAAAAATAAAATTTAAACAAGGGAGGTGATGGGCTGACTCTGAAAGGACAGATGATTTGGGTCAGATGTGCACTAAAAGCTTCAAAAGTCAGGTTGCTTTTTCTCTTAAATCCTTTGTTTATATGCTCAACTCTGCCTTTCCCCTCTGGTTCCTACCTAAAAACTTACTTCTTCCTCTATACCTGAGGCCTCTTATCCCTCTCTGCTTTCCTTCCTTGTCTGGTTCCCACTCCCTATGCCCATAAAGCAGCTTGTTTTTCCACTCTTTTTCACTCTTTGTTTACCCTAAATCTTTTTAAAGATTATTTCCCTCCTCCCAATCTCCCCAGTAAATCCATTAGGTGAAGTGATTAATTCATTGTGCCCCAGGAACCTGCCACAGCCACATTCTGAAGGGGTAACATGTCATTGCACACAGACGATATGATGGGGCTGAAATAAGTGAATTTGCCTTTGTTGCAGAGGAAGCCTATAGCATACCTTGAACCCAGCTCTGTAGCTCGAAGTCTGAAAGATATTTAACTCTCTGAATGGGTAATGCTCCCTGATGCCTTAGTTCACTTGGCCCCTCTTGCTGGCTAGCAATTCAATTTAAAACAGACACAGTGGGCTAAAGTACTCTCATTGGATTATTTCATCTAACTAAGCAAGGGACATCAGAAAACGCTCACTGATTAGAAATACAGTTATAGCTGTATATACTCAGAGTTACTAATTCATTAACAAGACTGAACATTTTAATGTAAAGTTCAATGGTACCATGTGACAAAGCACCAAAGTACTTCCATCCTGCCCCCCAAGGAAGTCTCACCCTAATTCTAAACATTTGGCATTATCTTAAACCTTTCAAGAATGAGGCTTTATCACCTTCCCAGTGCTCTGTATGTTTGTGTTAACAAAAATATCATGCATTACTGTAGTTATCTACATGAATGTCTAATACCCATTGAGTTTTGTAATTTCTTGGCTTCAGTGAATTCCAGTGGCAATGAATCCTTCAGATTGATCATACATAGTGTAAAGAGGCAGGTCTGATTCTGGGAGCTAAGCCAAAGCAGGGAGCTTGTGTGGAAGATATTTTTAATTGGGGAATGAAGTTTTTTTTTCTTAAAAACAACCAACCTGTCTGTGCCTTAGTTCTCTGCTAGGCTGATGATGTGACAATTTCTTATATTGTCTCAATGTTTTTGCTCAATTCTAAGAGAAAAGGGTAGAATAGCAATTCTGGTAAGAGTAATGCCAATGAAAGAGCAATACATATATTTCTTAACATATTCATACACATCTATTTGCTTGTTCCTTGACAGATGAATTTCCAGGACAGCATTTGCTCTGTTGGCACATCAATGCTCATGAATACAGTACACCAGGGGAAATAAAAAATGGATTTTATTAAGTTTATTAGCAGCTAAAAACATGATACTTCAATGCTGGAAGTAAAGTAATCCACCTACACAATTTGAATGGAATGAACATTTGGCTTCAACCACAGCTCATATGTAAAATATAAATCCAGTTTCTCCATCAGAACTCCTTTGGGGTCTGGTTTTACACTACCTTGATCAAACCAAGAATTAAAGTTCAAGCTAGTTTCGATTCCCATATGGCAACATGACCTACACGTTTGTATTAGTGGTGCTACTCCTTCCACACCACTCTTCATATCAGCATTTCCCCAGCTTCTTCCTCTTTTTTTTTTTTTTCCCCCTCTTTTGTTTCCTTTCTTTTAAATTTAAGAGGATTTTAAACATCATATAGATAATATATTGTAAAAACAATGAAAAAAAAGTCATTCAAAACCTGAAAGGCACTTCTAAATGAGGTCTCACCTCTCTGCCACCAAGTATTGCCTATGGAAGAGAGAGCTGCTACTGGATACAGATAACACAAGAAAAGATTATTTTTGCCAAGAAAATCTTAGAGCTCAACGTAGTTATTTTCAACCTAAAGAATGCATATGATAACACAGAGGCTGCATGTTTAAGGCTGTATTGTAAGAACTGGACTTGTGAGAATGAGTACTTCTGGGTTCAGTCCTATCTCTGTTCCAGATACACATTGCACTCATTGGGGATCCCTCTGCACCACTGTGACAGGACTTTTCCATCTGTAAAATGAAGACTCACTTTCCACAAAAAGATGCTGCAAGGCTTGGTTCATATCTACAGTGTTCTGAAGCTCTGGGGTTAAAACAGGTGTCTACATCTGAAATACTGATCTTATACACCTACAGCAATATCTACAGTAAGCTGTGGTGGCATATTCTGACTTTTACTTTACTAGAAGACGACAGACCTGACTTCCTCCCAGATCTCACTGTTGGCACCTGGGAGGCAGCTGTAAAGCAGAAGGCAATGCTACTGTTGATCTCACTGCAAGGTTTTCACAGCATGGAAGACCTTCCAGCTGACTTGGACACTTCACTGTCCATCAGCCAGAGGTGTCCTGTTAATGACCAGGACAGGTATGCTGAGGTTGCTACAGATCAGGAACTATAAGGAGCTCAGATTGGTTGTGTTCACAACTTCAGGTTGCAGCTATTTCTCTAGAAATCTATAGCTCTTAATTAGCATAGGATAGTATCAGCTCCAGGCAAAAGACATCCTCCATCAATCAAGGAAGAAATGGATCTGATAAACCAGAACACCTTCCTCTTATCCCAAGATGTGGGTACTTCAATAAACACTGTTACCAAAAACCAAAGTTACAAGAACAAATGGGAGAAAAATGATGGGTAAGCAGCATACCGCATCTGGATACCAACCAGGTGAATGCAAGAAGGTAGCAGTTGCCAGGACTGCATGTTTTAGCAATGAAGTGCAGGGAAACAACAACAAACTCCAATTAATCACTTGCCCACGTACAAGAGGGAGTTAAATCAGCTAATCATGTCTGCCATCACAGGCCGGGTACTACAGCATAGCTCAGAAAGTCAAGCAGGTAGTGATCATTCCTTATCTGTAAAAGCAGCCATATTTTAATATACGGTGCTTCACCCCACCCTTTTCAGAGAAGATTGATAAGCAAAATGATGAAGCTTTAATGAGCTTAATTGCAAATGCCTTATGTTCTTGCATTGTTGCCAAACAGCTACTTCAACATCCAGCAGTTTACTTAATAACTCCCCCCCACACCCCCAACCTACCCCCCTCCAACCTACCTCCCCCCCAAGCCCAGTAATGCAATTATTCTTGTGGCAACCCCCTATTTCACTTTTCTTTATTTATTTCCCCCTCCCCCCTTGAATTACTGTAAATGGGTGTCTTTGAAAGCAGGGTGGCAGGCAGCTTTTGGTACAGGGCTTACCAAGAAACCCTCCATCAAAGAGGCCTTTGTGAGCATGCTCTGGAACGAGGCCAATCAGATCATCTTGCTGTCTGTCTCTGAAGAAAATTCGCCCCTGGTATGCAAACCAAGCCAAGTGCTGTAGACAGGGTGACTGCACTCCTAGTCCAACCTGTCTTAGTTGAGTGAAAAAATGCTGAAGGGAAAATTACCTGTTTGGCTCCAGACTGAATTAACTTTTTAATATACAAGTATGTTTATTATTTTTCCTTAAAAGTGTCTGCCTATCTAATACATTCATTAATGTTATCTGGTCAGTTTGCTTGAAATATTATGAAAAACGTGCAAATGCAATAAGGCTGCAGTGCTTGGAGGCAAAGCAAGATGTATTTTCTAATTATATGACAGAAATTGACATTGTTATTAACAAATGACAGTAGAGAGTAATCTCCTTATGTTAAGACTAGTGCAAGCTAGGACGTCTCACCCATCATCCCCACACTAAGAGCAGGACTGGCCTCAATATCAGCTCCATCCTCATTCACCTGCCACCTCAAATCCTCTGTCATGCCTGGTGGGACCATTCTGGAGCCAGGTTTCAGGGGCCAGCTCTTCCAGGTCCTGCAGGACCCTCCCAGGTCCTCTTGGGCAATGCCGTGACCTGCAAACTGAGGGGCTCTGGAGCACCACTCTGCTGCACCTCATCCTTAGAAATCGCTCATTTCCACCAGCCTTGAGCTGCTTCTCATGTCTCATATGATTCGCCTGTACTGCAGATAGAAAGCTGAGAGCTGCTTGCACTCAGCTAGCTCTTCCCTTCTCTTGGCATAACTGTCTTCTCCTCTGCCTATCTCAAATTCCTCCCTCCCTCCGCCACCACTTCCCCTCGCAGCTTCCTCCTGCTCCCTATGTGCTCTTGACTCTTTTGTTCCCCTTTTTAGAAACACCTTGTAAGTGCCAGACAGGAATTTCCCGACACTATGTCCCGCATTAAGCAAGCGATAATGGCAGAAACAATGGAGAATTATGTCAGTAGGGTGCCCTAACAAAAGAGCAGAATTTAAATGAGGAGGCAGCTTTGGTCTTTGGAATTCGTCCACTATAAACGACTCTTCTTTTATTAGCATGTCTAGTTTAAGTGGAACACATTGTAGTTTTGAATGGACAATAATAAAGAAGGATCATATGTTCTACTCTTACATGTGTACTTAACATTCCCTGGAGCTCTCTCTCTCTCTCTCATCTCCTCTCCTTCCTCCACTCCTGTTCCTACATTTCTCATTGTGTATAGCTATCTTTCTTCATTTTTTTTTTTCTTCCCCTCTCTCAGAAGAGCCCAGAAGGTCTTATCCAGAACGATGTAAAGTACAATAAAACAAAACATACTAATCCAGCGAGCTGCTTGTGCATCTTCCTCACAGATGTTTGTTTTTGAAAATAACGTAGAAGAAAACTCAAGTTGTAAAATGTATTTACAAAAACAGTTGACCTAAAACCTGTCCAGGTTGTTACTCTCTGAAAACATTAAGAGACAGTAGGAACTCTTCGTTCCCATCTCTGCCTTCGTTCTACCAGCATCCTCCCAGGCTGGACATCACCAATTAGAAGAAAAGTTATCTAAAAGAAGGGGTTTTTTTTTAAGTAACTATTCTTTCTTAACATTCTTCTATGAGCTGTACTGGTGTCAGATTCTGCAGCTGCATGTCAGGTTTTGCAAATTAATCTGTTTAAAAACAACAACAACAAAAACCCAAATAACTGACTTTTTAAGCTTGGGTCATTGACAGTAGAACCCTACAACCTGCTGAACTGGCCATAGGTGGAAACCTGTACCCAACACTGCTTCCACTGTGCTTTTGAATTGTAATTCATTGGCCTGTGGGTCACACTCAGGGAGACCTACCTTTTTTTTTTTTGCTGCACAGACCATGGATTCGTTTTTACTTATCTGTGATCTGTTTTACCAGTCCCTGACAAAGTTACAATAAAAACAGCATTTTTTTTTCCTTGTAGCAGTGCATAAAAAGAAAATTTTCACCCAGCTTATTTCTCCCTTATAGTCTACAGTAGTGCCAAGTACCATCTCAGATCAAGAAAAAGAATAACGTAATAATTTCAATAGCCTGAAATCAAGCTGGTCAGTATCAAGATGCTCTGATTTCTGAAGCACTCCGAGGAGTTCTGATGGGTCTTTATGGAATCAGTCATTCAGGCACATCACACAACCAGAAAAAAAATAAATTCCACCACCTTTTCCTTCCATGCACTATTTTTTGTCATATGAATCAATTCTCTTGACATCAGCTTCTGTGCCAATGGATGACAGTCTAGAGACTATATATAAGAGGAGTCACAGACTAAGCAAGCTACAGATAGTAGATTACAGAGTGAAGAGCAGTCCAAAAATTCTATATTAAACTGCACAAAAAATGAGACTTGGCTTCTGAGAGAGAAAGACTTCTGCTCTATATTCAAGTTTTCCATTTCCCAAGTGTGTTTTTCAAAGGATGCTCTCCTTGTAAAAATGAATATGATGACTAATAGCTATTTTCCATTCACTCCACTTCCTGTAGGTATTTGCTGTATGGTGTGATCTCTCATGTTTGGGGCCAGGTGGGGGTCCTATGTACAGCTGAAACGTGCTTAATTTATAGCCCAGTGCATCATTAGACAAAGAAAGAAAAATGCCCCCCAGCTTTGACTTGCTGACACTGCCTCTGCAGAAGGCTTTTTCGGGATCTCAAGACCTACACCCTACACACAGGTCTCCATGTTGTAGTTCTTGCCTGTTGGACTTTAACATCCAACAGCTCTAAAGCCCTTAAAACAGAGTCTATGACTACTGTAAAAAACAAGAAAGAGCACTGGGATACACTCATGGAAAATGTGTTGGCACAATGTAACCCAAACTATGATATGCCTCATTAAAACAGGTGAGCTTCTTCAAAGCAGTCATACAGGTTGTTCCAGAAGCAGGGCTTTTACTGCCATAGCAGTTTGTGCTATTAGAACAGCTGCAGAAGTAGACTTTTTAAAAAACAAAACAAAAACCAAACACCTATTTGCAAATATTTGCCCTGGAATAGGAACATGAAACAACCAATACTCAAAACCTCTGCAAGACAAATTCCCTTCACGCTCCCAGTTTTAGAGGTAGCAATAAATGAAGTCAATAACAAACCCAGGATGTACAGGAGTTCCTACTCCGGTGTTCAAACCACAAGATAATTCCTCTGCTTTCAGGCCCTGATCCAGAGCAAATCAGTTGGAGTCCTTCTATTGAGTTCTCAATCAGCAGCGTAATCACTTTAGCATGTGTCAGGATTAAAACCAGCCCTCCAAATAAGACCATGTCTACACTGCAAATGCCTTACTGATAAAGGAATACCAGCACAGTAAACAGACAAAGCATTCCTGGGGCGGTGTAAACTTACACTGGCAAATCTGTTCTTTGTAGTGGTATAGTAAAATCATCCCTGCAAGCAAAACAAGCACCATTTTTAGGTATAATTGCATCTACATGTGTAGTGTTTGCTCACTGAGAGGTGTCAGTCTGACCAGAACAGCTGTGCTGATAGAAATCTGTAGCACAGACATGGCCTTATTATTTTTTTTTTTTTGGTAAATTTTAAAGTAATTAATAACAATCAACATTGACTCTGTGGTCAAAGAGGTGTCAGTTTGTCATAGATTTCTGTAGAGGTTTACACAAACTGGTTGATGTAAGGAGGAGAAAAGAAAGGAATTTCACATGGTTACATGGGTTTGCCTTGGCTGGTATTTAGAAGAGTGCACAGTTATGGAAATCAGATATACTGTGTGGAAACACCATTTCTGGACACAAAGCCAGGCTTTGTGTGTTTACTGCCAGATTTTTCCAATACCCTATTCAGTACAGTTCTGTAGTCATATGCTGCTAGTTGCACAGATGGAGGAAAATGGTGATGTGCAAGAGATCTCTCACATGGGGAGCTCTCCTCTAAGGCTGCTATGACACACATCCTCTTGCTGCAGATACACATTATGTCTCACTCATGCATTGAGAAATAAGCAGAGGAGATTTAAAAAAAAAAAAAAAAAAAAAAAAGAAGGAATACAAGGAATATACAAGGAATACAAATATAACCAGCCAAAAAGGGGCAAAAATCTTAGTGAGGAAAGTTCTTCTGGAAGGAAAAGATGTTTTTTTAGAGACATCCCAGAAAAAGCAAGAACCATAGGTCAGCATAGAGAAGTTCCCTTCTGCACTAGGATCACACCATTGTACCTAATGTGGCAGTAGGATCCAAATCCTGCTTTGACAATTTGTTAAGATCCATTTAAATGGAACCAGATTTGAATTAATGATGCGGGATCTGAGAAAACGATGTGAGGAAATCCTAATTTAACAACCAATCCCTTGAATCTCATTTTCTTACTCCCGGTGGAATATAATTCTGATAACATAATATGAACTCCCTCTACTCTTCACTCTTTTGCATACGCCTAATGCAATCACTACCGTCTGTTGAGTCTCATCCTCTCCAGTGACTTGTCTGCTTCCTCTGCTCCCTCCTGCTCTCACTCAAAGCAGGGTGTCTGATTCACCCAACTCCTGCTGCTGACCATTTCACTGGATTTTATGCTGGTAAAAGGCTCACTTCTTGGGACATCTTTGCAGTCACCATTTCTAATTCTTCATCTCCATTATCTTCCACTCCGTATTGAGAGCTCCCATTCTTTCATAGCATCACAGAATCATTGAGGTTCAAAAAGGACCACTAAGATCATCTAGTCCAATTGTCAACCCATCACCACCATGCCCACTTTCATCAACTCAGAGAACAGTTTCACTTTCCTCTCCATTACCCTCAACTGATTTACTCCTAAGCATCTTCATCTGGCAGAAGAGACAACTCAGTGACACTACCATTGTCCTTTCACAATCCAAACCCTGTAATTCCTACCTAAATGCTGGCATTTCTCTTTCTTTCCGTACATACCCAGACAACCATCCTATGTTAGCCAGTACCACATAAATAATCTTAACTTCCCTTTCCCCACAAGGAAGAATTAGGTAATAAAGAGCAATCGGAGCCTCAGCAATCTTTTGGTTACTGCCTCCTTAGCTTCTAGTCTTTCCAAAATGAAAAAGGCACAAACTGCTTCTTGTCTCTGTTCCTGTCCTCTCTCTAAACAAAGGGCTAAGCTCACTTGCTAAACACTGCTTTGGATTTTCTTCTTAAGACACACACTTCACTCTGTGTGACCCATACAGCCGCCATTCCCCAGCAGAGACATGGGCCAGAGCACCTCCCCACAGGAAGATGAAAAATGAGACAACTGTGCATACTTGGGGAAGAAATATGAATTTTCTTCCCTCCCTTCTGCCTCGCTGAGCGTGTTGTGGTTGTGATGACATGTCTGAGGTGATTAGGCACTCAGCTTGGATGATACATGTAACTTATCCATGCGGCCCATAAAATCCCCACCAAACACCTTCCCATCCTTCTCTCCTTCCCTACAGATCCTCTTGATTCCTTCCCCAGCCTTCAACACCCAGGGAAGTTATCTATGCCTAAATGAATTAGCTTGCTAGGGATAAGTAGAGTGCAGTGAGCCAGCAGTTTTCTTCCACAAATGAGAAGGGGGAAAAAAAAAAAAAGAGGGGGGGAGGGGGGGGGGGGAGGGTCTCATATCACAGTGTTGCTGAAAACAAATTGGCACGGCTAATTTTGGCCTGACAAGTGCACTAAGGATTCTCTACATTTCCCATGCAGGTCAAACTTATCAGTTCACACTTGTTAGTGCAAAAATCTCTTTTCCTATCTTTGTTTCTGCCACTTGTCTTATCCTGTCACTTTCCTGGAGTAAGTGTTACTGGCTGGGCACTTCAGTAGCCATTTTTGCAAATGCTCTTATTCCATTACAGAAAGATATTCACACGTAGACACAAATGACAGTAGACTTCAGTGTAGTGCTTATCACAGAGAAAGGACAAGACATCCCAGCGTACCTACTGTACTGCATGCAGCATAACACAAAGATGATCTCTTTTTCAGCAACCACTCTTCTGCAAGAGACAGGCAGCGTTTCAATTGAATCCTTTAAGAAAAAAAGCCCACTTTACACAAAGCACAGACAGAAGGAGGAAAAAAAAAAAATTCCCATCGTGATTCATCACTGCAAGTAGCAGCATTTGTAATTTCCTCTCATTTTTGAGTCCACAGGTCATGGAGTTGACCACGATTGGAGTGTCCTGAGTTTCAAGTTTGGAGCTGCTAAACAGCCTTGCAGTGGGAGTAGCACACTAACCTGCTGACAAAGTACTTTCCTTTCCAAAGCAGGGAAACAAACTTCAGAAATAAAAACCTGACCAGTGATTTTGAAGGGAGACACCCTAATTTCAGGGGATTGGGATTTGCAGGTGGGAGGAGATCTACTGAGTTTTGCAGCTCCAGGGAAATTGAGTATGCACTGAATCAGGACTGGGTCAAAGGGGCACTGCTGGACATGGGCTGAACTTGGTCCTGAACCAGCTACTACAAAGCACTGCTTGAAGCTTGACAGGAAGGGATGTAAAGCAGAGCAGAGAGTACACAGGAGATGGAGAGCCCTACTAACTAGCAGAGCTCTTTCCACGTGGAGGCCTCAGAACCATAAGCAGTGAGGGATCTCCATGGGATGTAGAAACTTTATGGTCCATTGGATCTTCTGAGAAGTAGGAGACATTGTCTAAGCCTTCCCAAGTAGATGTAAATCATGGCAGCAGCATGTTTGGCATTTTTCATTCAAATCCATATCATTCTACAGCACACTTCTCTGCTGAGCAAGTCAGAGGTGCTAACCACAGATCTTTAATGAAAGCAGAGGTCAGACACTGGGGCAAAGTGGTTTTCTAAAACTGGTTTTAGTGCATGCTGGATCCAAAGCAATAATTTGAAGTGAAGCATTAGCACTTCTTTAAGTAGATGAAGATTTCCTTGTGCAACTTCTGTTCTCTATTACTGATCTTACATGGGGCAGACCTACCATGCATCCAGGGAACTACAGCCCTCTGCAAGCCCTGTCTGTGATAGGGACACTCTATATTGTGTGTATCTGCATAGGCAGCCCATCAGTTCACCAAGTGCATAAGACTTAGTATCTTTGATGCATTTAATTTTGGGGACAGAAAAAAACATTGACATAAAACAGATTTCAGCCTACAAGTCCAAGGAGGATGGGGGAAAGCCATTTGCCTGCTTCATAAGCCTGTGAGATGGTCAGAGGATGTGAACGGGCTCTGAAAGTTTGAGATTCCAGTTCAGAATATTTCAGACTTTGTGAATCCCCTGGCAGGCCAGGCTATTAGCACAGACCATGACTGCTCGGACCCCAGATCTCACTTAGGCCATTTGGAATTTATTTAACATGTCACATATAACACAAAGCTTACTTTAGAGGAATAAGCAAATCATTTGTAAGAGTGCATTTACAAGACCAGGAGTCACAAAAAACCATGCTCAGTGCTTGTCAGCTTTTTCAGGGGGAACTGTGTAATCAGCTTAACACAGCAGTTATCCTTTACCTTGAAGGTCAGCCTCATAGTTTCTGCACGTCACCACATTTAGCTATTAATCATTTGGAGTAAATTCATCATTTTAATTTAAATTAAACTGTACAAATTGGGGTTAAAGCTGATTTTAGATATCCCCTCTTTCCTAGAGAAGCTGCAAGAACCATTTGAGTGAAGGTTACTAAACTACGTATTTCAGTACAAGCTGCTAAGACGACAAGTAGTTAAGCCATTCAACACCCTTTTTTTCCATCTGTTTCTGGGTTTTCTCAGTTTGGATACCACACCAAACTGCTGCCACTGGTGTTTTCTCCTACCTTCTCCATTCCATCTCTTGTGTGATTCGTGGCAACTCATGAAATGAAGGGAATGGACAAAGCCTGGGGGTCATTACGCGATTAGCCATGATGTTCTCTCTTGTCCAAAGCCAGGAGATGGCACTCACAGAAGACAACATGAAAACACTGTCACCCCCCTCATGATGCCTGGAAACATACTGAGTCCTTCAACTCTGAGAAATGATCACCCAAAGAGGCCCTTCTGGACTGTGTATCAGCTCATTAACTGAAAACTGCTTGAATTTTGAAAATAAAAATAAATAAAAAGAATCACATTTTCCCATGCCCCTCTTTCACACAAAAATCTCATACTATATTAAATAAATGTTACTTCAATAAGTATGCCAGAAAACTGACAACAGCTCACTCTGTCTTCCCCTGCCCATCACGGCTATCCTCAGGTAGCCTCTCTCTACCTGGAGTTTCCCTGCAGTGAATGAAGCTGTGCCATTTTTGTTTTGAGACTGTTTTAGATTCTGCCACTTTGGGATATATCTCATGTGTGCAAGCTGCATCTGGTTACACTCCAGAAATGTGTTCTGCCAGGTCAAGAGTTTTTCTTCCCTGGGAATTAATTATGAGAAGTCTTCATCTCCAACATTTACAGCTACTTCTTATTAGCTGCCTACATGCTTTTCACTTTCCCATTTTAAAATGTGTTGGAAATGGTAACAAAAGAGATAATCCTCCTTTGTGGGTATTCCCATAATTAGCAACACACACATCTGGATAGAGTTTCAATAGCCCACTGTTACTCAAACAATTTGTAATCACACAGACTGTGCAGTGAACCAGCAGACCGGAGCATATAGCTTTTCATTATTATGTGGCATACAGTACCACAATATACAAATAAACTCAAAACCTGCAGCAGCAACAATGACACATTCTGTGTGGCCGTAGTGACTGAACAGCTTTCTGAGAAGCCTTTATCGAAAGATGCAACACATCTACTAATTATTTGGAGTTACAAGTGGGTAGGAGGTATAGGAAAATCTTGCTGCATCTGTTCAACATTTGAAAGAGTCAAGTCCAGCAGCATTTACAGGGTTTAAAAATAAAGGCTATAAAAACCTAGAGCTCAGAGCTTAGTTATGTGGGTGCACAGCACCACGTAACAGTAGCTGATTTTACAAGATGTGTAACAATACACACCAGCATAGCCAAAGGCAGGATCAAGCCCTTAAAATTTTTTATTGTGATTTGTGCTCAAAGATCTGTTTCAGTCTGGATGCAATGATTCACATTCTCCACTCCCCCAGTGCTTTATCCCCTCCTTCCTCACGACCCACACTAACTTTTTATTAAAATGCTCTGGGTGCAGAGTCACATTTTTAATCCCGATATTTATGGTTATCATCCTGCAACCTGTACTCGCAGGAGCAGTTCCAAATGCCATAAGCAGACCTCCACCACAAGGATAGTGAGATCAACCTATCTGGAAACACTTCCTGCAAAGAGAGAAGGCTTTTCCTGCTCCTTGGCTAAAAGAGTTCGCTTTTCAATGCCAGAGCAGCCAGAACTCCCTCGCACACAACAAAGTAGAACTCCCCTCCCCAGTCTGCTCAGCACCAACAGCTTTTTAAGAACCACACCTGAGCCCACACTGCAGTAACTGTCACCAGGCAGTGATGATTCATTTATTTCTACACGGTCTTTCAGAAGGTTCAAAAGAGCTCCCTACTGGTAGCTAACTACAAGATGTGAAATTAAATTTTTACCATAACAAGAACAGACAATTCACTTAATCAACACCAGTTCATGGAGAAGTAGCACAGGGTTATCAAAAATTGAAGACTGACATTTCTCAAGTCATGGACTGCTGAGGGAGGGTACTATCAGTGCTTCATACAGAGAATGCAGTCGCAAAGTAGGTGAACACGACTTAATAGTGATATCCTGGCATGGTAACAGTACAACAGCAACAAGAAGGGAGAACTCCCAACTTAACATAAGGATGTAATTTTTAATCTTGATATGCCTTTGCTTGCCCACTTGCAATACAGAATAATGCCACAGTAGTGGCAGTGTTCCCTTCTCCCAGAAAAAGCCTGCCAGTCTCCTCTGCACCTTCTGCGTCTTGTCTGAACAGCTCTGAGTTTAGGTAAGCTTGAAAACATTTCTTTCTAGCAGGATAGAGTTTGGATCCCTACCTACTGTAGAGACTCTTGGGGCTCCTGGCAACAAGACCAAAACAGAGATGGCATTGAGCTTTCCAGCATGGCCTGCTGGTCTAGGAGTAAGGATGTTTCAGAGCAAGATAAGACCAATACTTTTCTCTCCTTTCCCTTCTCAAGTTCAGTGAAATGCTTTGTGATTGAGGTTAAATACATCCAGGGTTGTTAAGCTGAGTTGTAAATACATTGATTTATTCTTTTCTACAACTTGCCTATTTACGTGGTCCTGTTAAACAACAATTCTTCAACAATACAAGCTGATATTCACCAAAACCTAATTTCACACATGGCACACATTCTGGCAGCACAAATCCACATGACAATTATCTGGGTGATTTCACTAGCTCTTGGTGTTACAGATCTAGGTGGAAACGACAATAAATATTTTCCAGCCAATCTCATACTTTTTTCAACCAAATACAAGCAAAGAATTTCTTCTCGTATGTGACAGCACATTCTTATTTCTCAAAGGTATTATACAGCTACATTAATGCACAAGAAATGTGTTGAGGTGATGAGCTGAAAAAAAAAAAAACCAAAACCACCAAAACAATGAAGGTGCCAATCAAAACTTTGTAGACTGACAAACACTAAGGAAATTCAAACCCAGGTGAAAAAACTGAAGCTCAAGGCCCATGTGA
Source organism: Lagopus muta (assembly GCF_023343835.1). Classification (NCBI taxonomy): domain Eukaryota; kingdom Metazoa; phylum Chordata; class Aves; order Galliformes; family Phasianidae; genus Lagopus; species Lagopus muta. The sequence goes on along the minus strand of NC_064437.1, from coordinate 57,412,284 downwards.
AATTTGAGAGACAACCTCAGAAGTTACCTTTGATTAAAAAAAGTCACACTTTCTTTTCTTATGAAGTCTAGATTGTTGTTTCACTTTTTGACAGTAAAGTAAGGAAAAAATCCCTTAAACTGTGCAAGGGTAAGCTAATTTTGAATATAGCTGAACAACATATCAGCAAAGTATTCCTTTCAGCTTCCTGGAGACTTGCATATTGCCAATTTATAATTAGTTGCAGATTTTTAATTACTTTCTAGCTAACAAAACAGTTTCATTTGCATTGTTTACTTACCACTTAACTCAAATTGTACCCAAATTGGTTATTTTAAAATGTGACACAGATTTTCAGGGCCAAAGCAAATTCTATATATTCCAGTGTAACAAACATCTGTATTTCAGTCTTCAGTGATAAAAGTGTACAGGATTTGGCCTAAACTCAATCAACTCCATCACAATCTCAAAATGCCTCCTGTGCAATTTGTCAAAAGCAGATTTCTTGGCAACAACACATAAAACTACAACATATAATGAAGAACATAATCTCAGAAAATACGCGAAGTTTGTTTTGTGTACTAATTGAAACTGGGAAACCACTGTAGGCAAATTTAAATTCAACAGAAGATCAAAGAAATTAACCATCAAAATATCAGTCTCTGCTACCGCGTGTAAATATAGCTCACTGCATTTGGTTTCCTTGCTGATGGCCTCATTCATCAGGAGCATTCTAAACTCAAGGTGCAGAAATTGGGAGGGGGTAGAGTGAATAACAAGTGACTTTATTTGGTGTTATTCAGTACCAGTCAGACCTTAGCTAGCTGTGTTAAATGATACTCTTCATGATAACGCACAATGCTACAAGATTTGTTACAGTTCTCATTATGTAGCCTATTGCCCTTCTCCTTCCCACTCTAAATAACCCCAGTTCTAGATCTTTTCTCCTCTGGAATTTCCTACTGAACAGTTCTAATTGTTCTGAAAATCCTTTGAGTTTCAGTAGATGATGGGGGAAAGCCATCCGTTATCTGGCCTAGACAGTCTCTTGAAAATAAGCACGCACCCAGTGTGGAGCACAACTCTCCATCCCTTTCTCAGCAGTTGCACCTGAGGGGTGTCTTCTTTGAACTTGCTGGGATGGCCCCAAGGTCTTTTGCCTTATGAGTTATAGCAGACTCAGGGCTTATAAATTCATCCTAACTGAATGCATATTTCTGTTGCAGGTTATTTCCTTTCCCTTTAGCATGACAAGAGTTACTCAGACCCACGTTATTTAACTAGTCACTTTCATATAGCTGTTCCACAGTTTCACCTCCTCTCCAGCTCAGCCCTAGGTTCTAGCCATAATGCCTGGCTGCCAATGCCAGCAGAGATCACAGACCCACCAGCAAAGGATGACTGCAGCAAATGGGCAGATGGGATGGGTTTACCAGGCTGGATAAACCTTCCCTGGTCATTTTAGTTTGAACTTCAATTTTGTTCTTGACTCAGGGCTGGTGCATGTTTCATGACCTGCACTAGATAAGATAAGGACATGCAAATAAGCAGCTGACATTTTTCCAATGGAAAAGCATCTTCTGGGGAAAATGTTATTCACTTTGTCTTGTTTCTTTTCATTTTCAATACAGGACAACTGCACTAGAGCAGTCTATATAACACAGATCTTTAATACTAACCTATAGTATTTCCAACTGAATGTTACCTAATTATATTCTGTGCACAATAGTAATTTAATAAAATATATACGTTAAAAAACCTGAGGTCTATATCATTCCTACCATACCCACTCCTGAACACCCATTATTGTCTCCTTCCAGCAGTAAGAAATGGGCATTTAATCTTACTTTTAACTTCAAGTCTTTAAATCAGTTTTAAATCCATGACAAGACTTTACATCCTACCCCATTGTTAGCAAGATTCCTTAATTGCCTCCTTTAAAAGACTTTATCCAACCCTTTTGAAAGTTTAAATAAATTATATCCACTGATTCTCCTTTATCCATTATTTGTTAACTATTTCAAAGAAACCTGACAGGCTATAGAAATCGTGCTGATTTGTCCCTATCATATTATCCTTATCTTGGTTCTTTATAACATGATCTTTAATCATCCTCTCAACCATTATTCTTTACACTGAGTTACCTCCCAGATTTATAAATTCAGGGATTGCCTATATCACCTTTTAAAAATGAAAAAAGAACAACGTTGATCATCCTCCTATAAAGCTTCCTTCCCTTCCCCCCCTCCCCACAAATAACAGTATCAACATTTGTTAGTTGTTCTGTTACCAGCCGTGGTAATTTACATTTATGACCTCTAGGCTTGATTACTGCACCTAGATGTATTTAGAGGTGAATCTGCCAATTCTGAAAAACCTGGAACTGGCACAGATGCCAACAGCCCAGTCTGCATCACTGTGAATACATTCCCATGGTACCCTGCTTTCATCCTTGGTTCTCTGCAGAACACAACAAAACATCTCTATCTCGCCATTCAAGATCCATGCTACATTGAATGAGACAGCCTCCTGTAACACTGAACTACGCCCTTCTCCAAGGATCTGCTGCACAATTAGACAGCAACAACGATGGTGCTTGCAAAACTCAGAAGGCAGATGTCTCAAAGGCTGGTGCAAGAGTAAAATTAACTTTTGCAAGAGAAGAAAGAAAAAGAAACCTTACCACTTTTCCAACAAAGAGCAAAATTAATTACTTGTATTTTATTAATGAAAAAAATAATCATACCCAGACCGTTGGTCAGACAATAGATGGGACAGAAAAATAAGGAACTGAAATATGTAGGTAGGTCCCTCTGAATTTAATGACTTGCATTTTGATTCATGGAATCTACAGCAGATACAAAAAACACAACAACAACACTATTTGATAGAGAAAATTCTCAGCTACAAAATACTATTTTTCAGCGTACTCACCACTATTAGCTATGCATTTTCACCAGTGATGAACAAGAGTCTGCATGCTGTGCTTGTAAAAATCTGCACCAGCAGAGGTGACCTACTATTTCAAAGACACTATGATAGCATAATTGCCAGGAAAATGTTGCCCACACAGCCACTCTTTTATCAGCCTGAACAGATTAAAGTCAGAAACACCAAATCCAGACCATATAGTGGGTGTGATAGGACAGTCCAGCCAAAAATTAGCAATTTCGATTTTGAAACGTGCTGCCATCTGTTTCACTGCAACAAAACGTAATCGACTGTTAGCAGGAAGGTTCATCCTCTCCTGCCATACCACTGAACATCCACCTCTAATGTCATGGGCAGACATAATAAAATAGGAGGTATTACTTTCAGAGCAGCCCTTGTATATTTTCACTTAAACTTCAAAATGCATAAGGCATTCAGACAGTGTTTTGACAACAGAGCAAGACCTAAAAATCTAGAGAGCTATTCTGCTCTCAAGTTTCCTCCAAACTCATGTTATTGCCATACAGATCCAATTATCTATTACAAATTAATTCTTCTGCTTCTTCCAGCACATCTTCATCCCTTTGTCTCTGTCAGAACGCTGCTGTCACTGCTGGCAAAGAAATCCAATGGAGGAGGTATTTCCTCATTGCCTTGTGATGCAAACAAATAATCTAGCTTTTCTACACTCTCCTGCTCATCAAGCTGAACTGGGTTTGACAACTGGAATGTATTAATTAAACCCTTGCACATTTAAGGGGAAAAGAGCCACTGCCAAATAAAATGGGACAATAATGAGGATAGCATTGGAGCATCTCTACTGAGAAGTTGCCACATTTCTAGACATGTATTCATTCATTCACTCATCTCTCCTCCTCTCACCAGGATCACCAGTTTGGAATGAAGTTTAGAAACAAGTACAACAGCAAGAAGCATAGGAAAGAGGGTGCAGAATACAGTATTCCATTTCCCTTACTAACAACATGAAAAACTGGCTGTTTTTAAAACTATCGTGAATTATTTACTCCCACCACATTTACAAAGAGAAAACAAAACAAAAGGCCCACACTTGGCCATGTAAGCATTCAGATTCAAGGCCATTTTGACCTGCTCAGTAAAGGCAGAGATTTACCATCACACAGGGGATCTGATCAACCCTCTTTTGGGTTTTATGAATCACTTCCACTATTGGAGTGCTCCTTAAATTTGTAGAGAAGTATGCAACTGGGGAAAATATTTTGAAGGCTTGGCTTCCACTACAAAAGGCCTTGTTGCATGGCAGGAGAAGAGAGAATACCCAAATTTCATCTTTCTCCTTTCCAGGCTGTGTTAGGACATTGATTTGCTGTTTGCAGCAACAGCAGTCACCTGGAATGATTAGTGCCATTGTTAGATGGCTATAAAGAAGTCCTGTCACCGCATCCTCTAGTAGCTCTGCGTTAATCTGAAAGGGAGAGCAACACACCAAACACTTGGAAACAATTAATTGCTCGAGAGAGATTGTAAACTTCATAAGTAGGCCACACAGATCACATCTTCACCACCAACATGTTGAACCATTTATAAGAAAGTTTTGTAATTCTGCATAATTAAGTCTCTAAGTAATGTAGGTTTGAAGTCTACAGGGCAACTGTATTTAAGATTGATGCTATTTTAATTACACAGAGAAGACAATTTAGAAAGAAGCCTTGCAGTTTATTACATTTACTTCTGTCAAATAACTTATAATTGTGTGCCAAGGTGCCTGAGAAAAGTATTGTGGGTTGAGTTTTTTTTTTTCCTTCCCTTTTTAAACAGCTTATGCCACTCGAAAAGGATTACTCTCTTTGTAAGTTGCTGTTTCAACTGAAGGGTACCAATTAATTAAGCCATTTACATAAAACTGTCTTGGATCAGCTACCTGCAAAGATAAAGGCTGAAATCTACCTTCTAATTGAACAAATAAAATTTTAAAAATAAATATATGATGGTAATTATCTGTAATAATACAAATTAGGAAATCTAGCTAATAAAATGAATGTGTCAGAAATTAAGAGTAAATTATTATCATCCAAATTGAAAAAAAGAAATCCCATCCAAAAAATCCAACACCATTCTTCTAATTTTTCTTTCATTTATTGTCACATTACATATCCTTGTATCATTTGATGTTTTCCCAAATCATGATGCAAAGTGAGAGGAGGTGGAAAGTGTCTTTATTTCGAGGAATGTGCTCATTCTGATTTTTATTTATTTATTTTTTTAAGTTTGGAGTGGACAGGAGAGTAAAGAAAAGGCTTCATTTGCCACAAACAGTCATTATATACACAGCAGGGAATGATAAATGACATTACTTAGCAAAATAACTTGGGCTACTTCAACACACACAATCAAAAATAAACTACATTTATCTAACTAACTGTATGCAATTGATATCTGTTCAGAGTATGCCGATATATCAAGTAAAATAAAATGTGTCTTTTGTTGCACTAGTTTTAGCAGGAGCAACACAGCTTAGAGCAAAATCATGGTTTCTCTAGCACTCAACTATAATCTATATTTTTTCCTCTATACCTAACAGAAGAATTTTTTTGTGCAAAAAGTCATATGTACAAAAACTCCACTTATGCCAGTGGAGAAACAGAGCTACACTGGAGATTTACACTGCAGCTACAGCAGCACAGTCAGATGGACTCCACAAAAGATATTTTTTGCATTCAACCTCTAGCACAGAAGGTGGTTTCTCAGCTTCCACCTGTGTGGTGGTTCAGCTGATTAATGGTCTGACTGTGACGGCTGTTACACATACAAAATTCACACTGAAGCAAGTGGCAGGGTTTTTAACCTGCATAATGACTTGGGGACATAATTCTGAGCCATAACACACATTCCGAGTCAGGTCTTTTCCCTTTCTAATTATTACGTTCTTTGTTAATGAATGGGATATGTTTTCTTCCAATACATTCTTCAGCTAACTGTTCTTGCCAAATCAAGCTTATTATACTGAAAAATGTAGTCCAGAGAGGTTTCACATTAAAGCTTGCTTTATCTCTCTCAAAGTGGAGATTCAGAACCTCAGAAGTAGCTGAGATCGCGTGCGCTTTGCCTGCACTTACTGAACCAGGTCTTTAAACTTCACATATATGACTTGGAGTACTCAGTGGAATGCTCATCTACACAACAACAAACACAAATGTAAGGATCTGTGAGATCAGGGCCCAAATCAGCACAAGATTTTACACAACAGGCATCCCAATTGGGAGTCACCAACCCTGGAGGTTTTCAGAAAAACATAAGGGTAGATATAGCATTGAGTGACATGATTTAATGGTATCATGGTGATAGGCTGATGCCTAGTCTGGATGATCTTAGTGGTCTTAATGGCCCTACAGTAAAAATAAATAACTAAATAAAACGACATGGAGCCAGGATTACTGAGTTTCTACATTTAGAACTGAGAACATAAGCCCTTCAGGCCAGAACAATCCTGATCTGGAGTTGCTGCTGTTGGACAACTGCTCAACACTGGATTGCAATGTCTGTTTGTGCTCCTGCCCAGTGGACTTCCCAGATGGGTCTGTGTGCTCTAAACACAGTGCCCAAGGCCTCTCTGAGTGAAGAACAAGGAGAAAGCGCTGGAGGCTGCTGCAAATGGTAGCAACCACCCTGGGAAAAGCCAAGGGGATCAGGCATGGATGGTGCTGGCTGTGGTAATGAGGGAGCAGAGCCTGGTGCTGTAATCGACTGACAGAGACAAGCTGCCAACATCAGCGGGCTGTGTGTCAGATGAGCTCGGCGTGTTTGGCAGCAACAGGGAGCACTAACACGGAGCCACTGGCTTCACGTCAGCTCTCACATTAAATCACTTTCAGCTACCTGTTCTAGTGATTTCCTTAGCTCCAGTCTAAATATAACACAAGATAAACGTGACAGGCAAAGAAGATACTCTTGCCCTGTTTTTATACATGCTTCAAGAAAACATCATAAAAACAGATAACACCACAGAAGAAGCTACACTTCTAGCATCATAAGCAAAAATTAAACACAGCTACTTACCAAAAGCATATACTTAAATCAACGCATTATTTCACACACAAGTGCACAACAGAAGATATTCTTATTGAATATACAGAAGAGGAAAATGCAATGCTTCTTAATCAGTTCTTTACCACTGGTCTAAAATTATTGGTAAATATACTGTGAAAGGGAAGACCCTGGTAGGTTTACTGATCCCTATCTTAAACAAATGCTGGCTCTCTGCCTCTAGACTATGTGCTACCATCTACTAGAAAGCAACATTTTCATTTTATGTTCTGCAAGTAACATGTGATGAGTATAATCACTGCAATGATAACCCATAAACGTATTGTGTACACTCGTTTCATGACAACAGAAATGGATAACAAATACCATTCATCACACTAGAAGTAATAAAACACACAGCACAATCCTCCCATACTCCATCCACTCTGCTTCACAGTCACTAGTGCTCACATGATTAATAAACACAATGTGGTCCATAAGAATACGTTCTTACTTGCACTGGGAAGCTCATTTCTCCTCTTTTGCCTACAGCTCTTTTACGTTCTCCACCTCTGATTCCAGAAAATGACACCACTTTGCAAAATGCTGAGGGATGCATCACCTATGGAAGATTCCATACTGAATACTCTTCTGCCTTACTTCACTGTACACATATCAAAAGTGAAATTATTTCTGCCACTAACAGCAAGTGTTTTTTAAAGAAGACAATCCTGAGAAATTACTCAAAGGGTAGATGCTATCTATGTTTAAAGAGAAGGTCCACTCCCTTGGCAGAAAATTCACAATGTTCTCCTTGGCAGGAATATATACGCATTTTTAATCTCAAGATTGATTTGAAGAAGAGAAAATAACTTTACCATATTACATCCAGCTATTTTATCTTCAGTCAAAGTTTTAACGTTGCATCAAAAGTTACAACTGCTGTGGAGCTGAAAGATGCATTTCTCTGAAGCCTACCTTGCAGCTTTCTATTAGCTAAAAAAATAAATCAGTTTTAAGGAAATTTCCTTCTTGTAGCTCATCAATCATTATCCAGATGCATCTATTGAGCTATAGGAAGTAGATGGTATTATGAAAGAAAGATCATTAGCTCTGAATTGCACATTCTGTTGCCTGCTGCTGTTTTTTTGTGATGCAATAGTGTTGGTAATGTACTTGAAACTATGTTGCCTGCCTCCTTTAATTAGCATTGCCTCCACCAAAGATTTCTGGTTGATGTATCTGGAAATTGGTTTTGTTTGTAGTTATGGAACAGGTAGTAGTTAAAAAAGTTGCCCCATTGCCATTACATAAAAGCAAGTTTGAGAAAAATTCGAGAAAAGAACTTCATTCAGTTTCTACTTCTATTTTGCCCCGGATGACTTAGACATTACCTCATTGGCAAGAATCAGAAAGAAACCACTGTTTCAACTTGCCAAGCCTGTGGCTAGCAGTGACATTCTGTGTCTGATCTTAAGTAATGAACCTTAAGTAAAAGGCTATATAACTAATTATTAATCCCTTGAGCTGTCTGAGCTATACAGATGGCACTGTCATATACTATTTATTTATTTGGGTGAAATTCTGTATTAAAATATTTCAGCAGATCTGCAGTGATCTGGCAAGACACTACAGGGATGGATGACTTAGATATGCCACAGATCAGACAGATCTTCTTAGCAAGTTTATGACAAAAACTGTTAAAACATATGAAGCCATTATATTTTTGCTAAAAAGCAAAATATGCTGCAGATTTCTTTTCTGATTTTTTTTTTTTTTAAAGAAAGACATATGAAGAAACAATGTTGTAAAGTCTTAATTTTTCATCAGCTAACTGTATTCTTACATTTTATTCTCCACAGATGCCAAAGATAAAATAGAAACATAACTAAATGAACAGCAACGAGATGTCCTGAACCTAAATGTGTCTAAGATAACCTAGTTTTTGGAATCTAAACAAACCTGTCTTTAAACATTTCTTCTGCTGTGTGCCTCACTTGGAAGCATCTTCATTTCCACGTGAAAATCGCAAAATTGAATCCCTGACACCAATGTGACTAAGACCTCAAGAGCTTTTCTTCCTTAAAATGTACAATCATTTCTCACTAGCTGACACTAGCTGTTGACCTGTGTGATTTGTTATCTTCGACATAAAGTACACAAAAAGCTTTAGAAATTCCACATACAGGACCATCTGGTTAGTGTTACCCCATTTATTCCACTCTTTTTCCATGAAATGTTTGAACCAGAAGTATACGAAGCACTAATAATAAGTAGAATGTTCAACAAATGTTAATGACTGACTACAACATCACATTTTTCATTCTAAATTCCTCATGGAAGCAAACCGTGTGTTTTTAAAAATCTTCACCATTAGAGAATTTTCTCACTGGCCTGATATTTTTCGTTTTCATAATAGTTGGAAGTTATGTGTGTGTAGAATTCAAACACAGGGAGATAAAAATGGTATACATTTTACTTCTCCATCCCTCATGCACACTTATGACCTGCGATAGGGCTATGTCTCTATAGCTCAATGCCTTGAACAGGGAAAGAATATGCTGGCTTTCCAGTGCAAATAATATTCTTTGTAGGAACTTTCCTCAAGCTCAGACATGACAATGGGTGGGAAATCATCTTCTCATCCCACAAGTTTCCAAGAGTTCAAAAGTTTCCCAAGTGTAAATGAGCCTGCAAACCAATTGTTTTTGCATAATAAAGCATTGAAGAAATTAGCACACGCTCATTCCACTCCAGAAAATGCAAAAGCCCTTTAATTATCATGCTTCCTTGCTATTTAAACTGAAGAATCACGTTTCACACGTCACCTGAATTTTCTATCTATTGAGTCTCCGAGCAAACACATCTCAGTGTCATTTGTTGTAATTACTCAATTCCAAATTCAAGTTATTCATAAAAGCAGGCATTTGGATCTGTTCCTCACAGCTCCATGAAGCATGGCTACAAAACTATTTGGATAGATGGGAAAAGGTAATGGACATTGGGTACGTATATGTATGTTGCTCTGAAAGTAATGCCTCCTATTTATTTCCTTGGAAGCTATAAGAGATACAAGGAGCACAATAACACTGTTTGGTAGAGAAAACTCTCAGCTACAAAACACTATCTTCCACCACCATTAACTGTGCATTTTCACCAGTGATGAAGAAGAGCGTGAGTGACAGACTTGTAAAAATCTGCACTAGTGGAGGTGATACACTGTTTTGCAGCTGCAGTGATGGAATCATTGTTGGGAAAATGATGCTGACAGAGCCCACTTTTATCACCCCTAACAGATGGGAGTCAGAAGGCACCAAATCCAGATTATCTGGTGGATGTGAAAGGACAATCCAGTCAAGACTGGCAATGTACTCCACAGTCTTCAAACTGGTATGGGCCATGGCATTATTGAGTTACAAGAAAAAAACTGTCTTCTCTGGCTTCTGGAAATTTATGCTCGTAGTGGTGACACTATATCTTGTCACTGGTAATGATACACTCCAGGAAACGGTCACCTTCAGTCTCGTAGTCATTCAAGCGGTCCCAACAAACTTGTCTACAGTGTTCTCTCTGCTCCTGTGGGAGCATTCCCAGGACCTACCCAGAGCAAACTCTGCAATATTCCAACATTGCCACCACTGCTTCCAAGCACTGAATCTGACATTCAGCTCTGTACACAGTTTCCAGGTTATGATCCGCCAATTCATGTGAAGGAGCTGACTGAGATGCTCTTCATTTTGTAGTGCGACAGCTGTGCATGGCCATCTGCAAAGTGGCTTGCCTTTCATGTCACTGTTACCATTGCTGAAACGCACCACCCACCACCTCACTGTGCTGACATTCACTGTGTGGTCTCCATAAACATTCAGCAAACACTAATGAATGTCAAAGGATGCAACTTTCTCCTGCACAGAGGAATTCAGTGGCCTTTCCTTCATACATGCTTCCACATCAGTTTCCATTCTGTCAGACCAGACTGCCGTTCCACTACCATCTGTTGCACAGCAACAAAATGTGAAATATTGGTGGGAAGGTTCAACCTCTACTGCCACGCCATCAACATTCACCTCAGACATCAAGGGCCAATATAATAAAATAGGAGGCATTACTTTCAGAACAGCCCTCATACGTCTCTTTCTCCCTCATTTTAACCAGAAACTCTGCTTTTGTCAAAAGCAGAAGGAAAAAGGACAGTGGCAGTGTTGTGCAGTTGATTTCTGGGGGGGTCTAAAGATCTCACCCTACTTTTGCTGAAGTGCTACCGTGCTGATCTGCAACCACACATCACACAGGGTCCTCTGGCCTCACTAATTCAGAGCAGTGAGAGCTGAAGGATGCTGTCTCCCTAGCCGGCTGAACTGAAGGCCAGAAAGTTTCCTGAAACAGAGGCTTCTTGGGATTTAAGAAGGGGATTCTTTCTGCACAGGATCATTAAGGATTTTGCTTTGTTTTTAATATCAGCCTTTGCTCTTGCAATTGTTCTTAAGTTGCATAAATCGGGCATCCACTGACATAGCAGCCAGAAAGATAAACTAATGAGCCCCAACTCAGCTTATTCTAGCAGCTAGCAACCTCCTCTCAAGCTTTTCAGTAGCTCTCCAGACTCTCCATTCCAGTCTGAAAATTATAGTTAAAGCTCTTGTTGGAGAGCTATGCTGCTGGGCATATCAGCTAATGCCTGGCATACAACAGCTATTGCAGGGCAAGTGAGTTGTGGGAGCACAGTTATAGCTCCAACACACTGTTAGGCAACCTGTGACTGACTGAGTCAAGGATGGCCCTGGAATTTTTGTGGAATCGCAGTGTGTGGAATAGAGGTTGAAACCCTTGAGTTCATGTGTATAACAGAAATGTATACAAGATACATTTTAGGAGAGAAATATATTTTAGGACTCCATTCATGCTCATCATGTCAGTGAACACTTTATAATCCATTTTCATTTTTGCAACAAAATAAAGTGCCATATTCCAGCAGTATTCTAGCCAGCAGTACCTCTTCACTGAGTCTATGAATGTAGCAAGAGGAAAGTAGGAACAAGATGATGAATGGCTTGAGAAAATTCTAAGCAATTTAGTTTCCTTTCATATCATCTCAGGATCATCCTTTCAAACACCATTATAAATTAAAGAGCTATAATGAATTTTGTCATGGGTGGGGGTTTGGTTTGAAGCAACAACACTAAGTTGGATTCAAGAATAATATACTGCAACCTATAATAGTAGTATGTCAACTTTTTAAAATTAACTGACCACAACCAGCAAACAGCTATTAACATGGTGACTGTGTGGGGTACAAAGATACGCAGTGTCTGTGCAGCTGTACCAAAGTATTTTTAAAAGGAAGAAAAAAAAAAAGAAAAAAAAGAAAAAAAAGAAAAAAAAAAAAAAAAAGAGAACGGCAGCCTCCTCCTTCCCAACTGGTCACTAAGACAATGAACTCATTCAATCTTTGCAATCTTTTGTGCTCCTTTGCAGGAATATTCCACCAATTTCCAAAAATTATAACCAGTGCTTGACTTAATATGATTTGTGCACTAAAGAAATGACAGTGTTCACAACAGGGCTAAACACCGCATTCAGCCAGTGATTAGCACAACCTTGTATACACATGTCACATCAAAATCATCATACAGCTTTGCAATTGATTATGAAATCTTTTGTTTGCATAGACAGTAATAAGGCCACTCCAACAACCCAAATATCCAGACACTGCTTACAATTCACTGTTAAATTCATCCATTCAGTAGCATTGACACCAACCTTTTCTAATTTCTCATCCTAACAAACTGCAGATGTGTCTTTTGTGTTGGAGGCAGAAAGGAAAGACTTAAAAGAATGACCTTCAAAATGCCAATGTGGCTATGAGCTGGCAGTGGCCACAAGAGCAGCAGTGCTGGCTGTGCTCTCCGCAAGAGGAGTGGAAAAACCAGTGCATCCCAATGGCCTCCACTGATAGAGGAAGGAAGAGATGAGGTCAAGCTAAGCCCCAGATCTCTCACACAGAACAGAATTATGCTGTTACTGCCTTTGCATCAATAACAGATGGTTCATATAAGAATACAGCATATCCTCAGCATAGCAAGAAGTTATGCTTTTTCTGATTTAGAGGAATATGGTTGCCTAAGGATAGATATGTGCTTTGCTATAAGACTGCCTGGTAGTAAACATCCTTTTCAAGGAGCCATTAATTTTTTTTTTTTTTTTTTTTCCAAAAGCAAATAATGAAAACCGTACATCCGAAGACACAATGAAAACTGTGTTTTTAGCACACTAAGTAATCTTTAAAGCTGAATTTTAAATGACTACGACAAACCAAAAAACCAGCAAGTCCATCCTAGTAACAGTAACAACAACAAAAAGAAAATGAATGAAGAATTCAGTGACTTTTTTCCTCTACGCAGGAAAGTATACACTAGTCCTATTTGCTTACAATAAAGCACAAGGACATTTTTCCAGCACAGGCAATATAACTCTTCACCTCAAAGGTAGACGCGAGGCTTAGAAGATTTCTAGCAATAACTCCCGAGTTTCAGAAAGCAACTGTGAGGAGCTGGTTACGATAGGGATGCATACAAAGCCATCCATACAATGCGCTCCTTCTTTCTGCTTATTGAAAGAGAAGCTTTGGAAAAGATTGAAGAATATTTTTTGATGCTATCATTTTTCTTTGCTCATCGCTTTGACCATTGTTACTCCTCTTTGCTGTAGTTTCCCCTTTTCTGTCATATAAACATAATCTACTTGCTTTTTCTTTCAAAGCGCTCTCAGCCTAATCCCCTCCCAGCCCATTCTCATTCATTTATTCAGAGGGGAGAACTCCCACCTCCAGCCAGCCCCTGACAGTAGGCTCCATCACCCATTTGTTACCTTTTCAAGCAACGATCTTTGTGCTTTCTCCCCTGCTGCCCCCATGCTTGGGTAGAGCTCCTTCTTCATGTCCACAAAGCTGCCTTGTTATCTTCCTTCAAATCCCCTCTCAAGCCTCCTCTTAACTCTGATACCAAAAAAAATAAAAGGCTCGACAACGACTATACTGCTGCAATACTGAGTCTGACACCTGTGAAGCCGACCTTCTTATTCAATCCTTGTGCTTCCCAGTCTACTTCCATTCACCTGTTGTCTCCTGTCTTTGGGTTCAAAGGCTATCAGAAGGAATGAGCTTAATTAGCCTTAATTACTCTGCATTTGCGGAAAATGCATATCACTGTCAGCTGACACAAGGCAACTTGTTACCCTGAGAAAGTATCTCTATACATCTGAGCCATCTGGATGTAAATTCCCTAGAGAGGGGAACTTTTTGCTCTGTATTTTCACGCTGCCTAGTATTCCTTGTCCTAGCTATTTCACAGAACAAAAACATTGCTGGATATATAACATGGATTGTGTTTGCTCTTCTAGACGCCTATTTGTGTGTGTTACCGTAGCTTGGAAGCCTGAGTACATGGAGAGAAGACAGAAAGTTTACTAAACAGTTGAATGAAATATGGATCAGCTTCTGAGAGTATTGAACATATGGCCTGTATTTAAAGACAAATAACACTCAGCGCAAATTCTGGTCTAATAAATATTTAGTAAGCTGGGTGATAGACATATACAGCTACAAACTACTTAGTTACCCATCCATTAACACAGCCACCACAACTCAGGAGTTAATAAAACCCAATTTTAATAGCAACGTCATCTCTTTGGTTGCTGCTCCCGCTGCCTCTTCTCCCATCTTGTTAGAAAAAGGATAGAGCAGCACTACCAGTCTGACCAGCTTCATGGTCACCACCCAGACCTCTGGTTAGTAGGGGAGTGATATTATTTACAAAGCTAGACTGTATTTTATAAATGAAGTGGTTTTTTTCAAGACATGCTGACAGAAGTGGGTTGGTACTGTACGTACAGACATTAGCTAAATAGGAATATCAAGCATCTGCACTGTTCCAAGTATGGAAGCACATCTTTGATACAAACCATCATCCCAATTTGAAATCTGCCATTTATATTAAAAAAAAAATTTATTTGAAAAGCAAAACTCTCAATCTTTATCTTTGTGCTTGTTTATTACCTAGAGATGCCCTTGCCTGAAAATACCATTTAGGAAAGTGTGGGATCAGTTCCCTTCTTGCTTAAAAAAAACAAAAAAACAAAAAACAAAAACCAACAACTTTTACAAGTGGAAAAAATCCCACAGAGGCTGCAGGGTAATGTTTTTCATTAACTGGAACATACATTTTCAGAAGTAAAGCTGCATGCTTTTTTTTTTTCTTTTTCTGGCATTAGCTAACAGAATATTGTATATAATTTTCTTGAAATTACTCTCCAGATAATGACATTGCCATTTCTGTATATCAATGAATATTGCCAACCTGTTTGTTTTTAACAACAAAGAGAGAAGTCCAAAGCCCATTGCTTCAAGCCATGTTTTCAATCCCTATCTTCTCCATAGTTTTGAACTGTAAAAAAAGAAAATCTTTTTCTAGAACTTAATATAGAAAAATTGGCATGACCAAAACAGTTCCAAACCCCAATCTTCAAATGAAAGTGCAAAATGAATTTGAAACTGAAAATGAAGTAACATTTGTTTTAGTAAACAGCAATTTGTACAGATAAAGTTATTCACACAAGAGCTCAACACATTTTTTTTTCCAATCTGTATTATTTCCAAGATGGATCCAAAATCCATAAAAAGTCAAAGTGAATAAACAAGGGTATCTGTGCATTTAAAAATCAAATTCTTTATTACCCCACCTAATACTAAATCAGCACAATGCAATTGTGCTGAGGTCTTACAAAGGAGGTCTTACAAAGTTTGAACTAGCCAGTGTACTTCGTTACAAAAGATAAAAGTTTCTTCTTCCCTACAGTGAATACAGGTAATTTCAGAAGCCGCAGCTTATAATTATTCACTGCTGAAAAGCTTTTAAAAGGTCCATATTGAAAACTGTGACCCCCAGCTTCCCCTCGGAATGAATGGAGGGAAGAATTCTCATTTTGCTGGAATGCTGGTTGATAACTGTTAGGCAAAACATGCATTTCTTCATTACAGTGCAGTCTGCAGGTTCATTTAAATAACAATAACATCCGGCATAAAAGTCACAAAAGAATTATCTTGCAATTTCATTATGTTGAAATGCATTATTAGCGCTAACAATGGGCACCTCAAGTAAATAAATGAATGTCTTTTATTGACAGCATTACTTCCAATTATTCAGCTTTCTGGAATATCAAACTTCATAATTCAGCATCTTGGTCAAGAGTGCTTGCTTGTGTAACTTTTGAACTAGAATTGGCATTTTACTACATCTCTCCAGTTTTCAGTTTTCTCTTCCTTTTCCCACTACTCCCAAGAAAGTACAAAAATACACTGCCCGAGCACAAGCAGCAGTATGTTGTCCTTTTGAAAGATATTAAGAATTCCATTATTTTTCACGCACAAATAATCTGGAAATTAGATTTTTTTTTTTTTTGCTATAGATATCCAGCTAGTATTTGTAAACTGCACCAATAGTATACAAAATGCATCAACAGACTTTTCTGACCTGCTAATCACACAGATCTCACAGTAAAACTTAACATTTTTGAGGCTCATTATAGCAGGAGGATCCAATCTGTCTCTAGAGATCACAATTCAATTCATCACCATCAAGATACAAATTACAGCATGAGAGGTACACAGCCTCTGGGCCTGATATAGAGTCAAAAAAAACCATGACGACTGCTAGTGCTCTCTTTGGAAGTGGTCACAACACACATCTTCAAACAGATCAATGAGGAGATCCACTGGCTACAAGAGATCTCACTGCACTGCATTTTGCAGAGCATCCCAACTACTTGTATAGTTTTTGGCATAGAAACTGTGCCTGGCTCCCTCAGCTCTGTTTAGATAGGGCTCATCCCCACTCCAGATTTTTCACCCCACTGTTAGCCATCTAGCTGGAAGCAGTGTGGCACCCAGACATGACACACTTTAGTATCCTCCCTACCAACAGGGGATTTGTCTGCGTCCATGAACGAGGCTGTACAACTGACTGCAAAGCTCTCTTCTGGTGATGCTTGGAGCGTTCTGCAACAAATTTCCCTTTGCTGCTTTTCAGATGCATCATCCCCCTCTGCCACGCCACACCTACTACGTTCCCTTTGTGTCACATTTCTGTCCCCGCAGCAGAGCTGATGCCGCAGAACGGCTGGCTCAGCACATAGCTTGGCGGTTAAGCTGATATCACCTACAATGTTAAGTTTGATTTAAGCCTTCATGCTTAAATGACTGAAAGGCACACCCGCACGCTCGATTTTGTCAGGTGTGCTGGAGGGTTGGTAACCTCAGGCGGATGGATGTGATGGACAGCAAAGAGATGGTAATGACTTACCATGGCTGGATTCCCTGCCGTACATCTGACAATAACCTACATCTACTGAGTTTGTTAGTCACTTCTTTACACCCAAGATATCCACTTAAGAATACACCCAAAAATAAATCACTTCAGTTGAAAATGGCAGACTTGGCTGAGCCTAAAGAAAGAACTCTACCCAATGAAGTGAATGCAACTGAGTTGTAAGCATGACTAGCGTAAGGGTATTTATAACTTCAGCACAAAGTTGTTCCTAAAAATGAGTGGAAACTAGTTGGACATGCTGAACCGGAGAGCAGCTTTAAAACAAGGATATACTGAAATGATCCTTTCGTTTATAGTTGTGTAGCAAGGATGTAGTTTGCAATCTGACAAAATTTAGTAACTTTCACACATCTGCAAGAGAAGAGAAATGCTCCTCTATTCAATGGTAGCAACATTGCTTCTATGGCCATACATGGCCAAGCAAAGTATCAAACCGAAATGATTGCAGTGTTCACAGAAGTCAATCTCCTAATTCTGGCAGCATATCTACATACAGGAAATCAAGGTTCAGTTTTGTGTTGTAATACATCTCTGCATTACCTTTGGTGAGTTACAAGCTGTGCCTCCAGAGTGCATGACAGAGATAACACTACCCCTTTATCCCATTCTTTGTCTTGACAACCAAGATAATTAACTCATCAGTATAGAGAATTTCTCTTAATTTGTGTTTACACAATGATCTGTACAACATGGCCTTAATTTCAGACGGAGACTCAGTCTACCACTATACTTCTAAATAAAGTCTGTCTAGATTTCTTCAAGTCTACATAGCCAAATTACAGCAATTCATTTAAACAAATTGAAGATGGGCTTCTATATGGAAAGATACAGAGGGACTGAGCACATGGTCAGTAACGGGGAGTTTCTTGTGCTGTTAATCCAATTCCAGAGTGACTGCTGGGAATCTTCTTTACTCAAAACAGCCCTTCATTATGTAGAGTCTACACAGAACTGCTGAGGACATAAACAATGAACTAGTGTCATGGTTAAGCCATCTTTGCTTTTATAATTGGTGCATTTCAAATGTATAATAGAGAAGTCTCTCAACTCAGAACCAATGGATTAGAAGCACTATGTTTTTTTAATACTACAGGACAGTGCCATGAACAACCTGTAGATAAAAAGGGAAGTTCATGTGTAAAAGTATTTATAAACATTGTACGAATGAGGCAAGGAGTAAATAGCAGGGAATAGCAGTCTGTGGCGTCTCCAACAAGTGATACTGGAAACCAAAAAGCAATTTGGCCCTCTCAAATGCTGGCAGTAAATACAGCCGAGTAATATGTTTCTACAGCTCTCATTCTACACGTGTGATCTCACCCTCAGGTCTATAGCCAAATATGAGAAAAAGAAGTAAGCTGCAGAAACATGTGAGAAAGAAATCCCAAATAGCAGGCCGTTCTCCTACTCCTGTTGCTATGTGGCACAGAGACAATGTTAGCAATGGAAATTCTGCTGCAGGCAGCCAAAAATTCGCAAAGAAGAATCAAAGCAGCAACAGACCTGCAAAGCTCAAGACATTCCTACAGCCTGTAGAGATACAGCCTGTCCTCGATTCTCTCTGCAGGCAGACTTGCTCTAGCATTTATTTCTTTCTGTAAGCATAAAGAATGGTTCATTGCTCCTGACTTCAGCACAATTTTGATCTAATGCACAAATTACTAGACAGTCCCACACTAGAGATCAGTATCATCCAAATATTGCACGGCGTTCCGATAAAGCGTTAACATAGTGCTCTGACCAGCTATTAATGGAAGCTTTCTCAGTTATTACGACCATCATGTCAAAACTCAAGCCAAAGGAATTTACCCAGGCTCTGTCCAAGGAATATGACACAGGAATGTAATACACATATGGCAAAGATTTAACATATGTGATGACTGCTAGGCAAGCGATGTTTTTATTGTCCAAGAAACAATGGCACATTCAAATCCGGTACAAGTAAAGAGTGAATAATGATGTTAGATCCTTGCACCATGAGGGAAACACAGAAGAAAATTTGTTGCAAATTCAGTCTCTCTGTGAACTAAGTAAAGTGATACAGAAGACAGGCTGACCATCGGGAGTCCAACTGCTTTTGGGAAGAGGGGACTGGTATTTTTTTTATTGCCAGCAACTTTCTAATGAGCTGTTGACAATCACAGATGTTCTCACACCTCAAATGGCTGGGAGTTCTCAAAAACTCACCAAGTGGCCAAGCATCACGTTCTGACTGGCTTTTACTTGCCTTTGCAATTCTGACTACTGAGCATCAGTCAGTGGTTTAGGTCTTTGCTGCTAACAGTTGCTAGCTCAGTTTTCACACACAAGTAACGGTAGCTTGCCTTTGCCTTGCTGTTCAGGTAAACTCTGCAGCACAAGATTTGCTATCAGACAATCACTTTTATCTATTTCTTCATGTTATAGAGACCCTCTGGTCTGGTCTTCTCCTATTATTGCAAATGAGAACATTTGCTGAGAAAGCTAGTAGAACAAGATGTAAATGGGTCTTTATGGACACCACTTTGGCTTTTTTTCCTCAAACAAACTAGAGTAAATTCAGAATTTTCCAGGACATCAGAAGCCAATCTGTATGAGTCTCAGAAATCAACTGGGGACTGTTCCTTTTGTCTAGCTGCATGCTTCGATCTATGGATGGAAAAAGTGTCACACACACTCTTTCCACAACTTGAGGGTCTCAAAATGCCTCTTATTTTCCCATGACAGTCTGTACCATCTGATTTTGATAGAAAAAAAATCCTGAACTTTAAGTGGGACTTTTTAGAGGCTTTTTTTTTTTTATATGGGAACCATCAAATTCTTAAATAGTTTTTGTTTTGTTTTGTTTTGTTTTTTTTTCACTGACCAAAACTTCTAGCTAACTTATACTATAGGAATAGCAGTTTGCTATTAGCTGGTCCCTCCCAAGTTTTCTCTCTCTGAACTAAGATATATCTGAACTGGATAACATCACTTGTATTGTTTCGTGTCTTCACCAAAATGCCTGGTATTCTAAAATATGTTCCTTTTTAAATGGTATAGTGTTCCTTTTTAAATGACAGTTTGTTTTTAATCATCTAATATAGAAGGAATGTACTGATAACGACAACAGAAATATTTGAAGATGCCTTTCATTTAAAGATTTTAAATTTAAGATCTCCCAGCACTTTGTGAGAATCATTGTCATTAAAACAGAATGAATGAATGGGATTTCAAAAAGCTGCTCCCACCCTATTGATGATGCATTTTCCATAAAGGAGCCATCTTGTCACTCCCTGTACTATTAGCACCTTTTCCCTTTGTATGGAATTTCAATCCAAAATGGAGATGAGATGACAACATAGAAGGTTTATCAGCCCAGTACTCAAAGTGGAGGTTGCAGTCACACGTTGAAACGGAACATGTCTGATTTCAAGGGTACAGAGCTCCTGATACCCACCAGCATCACTGTGTGATGTACTGTTACTCCTTCAGCATAGTTTAATAGACAGGGTAAACATCACAAAACACACTTTTGATTAAAAAGAACAAACCCACAAGCTTTTGAAAAAAATAACACTGTATGATTCTTAAAGGTCCCTTCCACCTCTAAGGATTCTATCATTCCTCAGTTACCCCCAATATTCCTCAGTTACCCCCCAATATAACATTTTCTCTGTCTCTTTCTGTCACATACTTCCTTCCTTTTTTTGCCACACCTCATAAAAAGTAAATCATCCTCTAAAAAGCCACCAAAAAATTTAAAGCGACATTTTTTTTTCTGAAGTCATGTAATGATTGGCTCTGTTCCAGTTCTTATACAGGAAATCTAGATAGCATCTAAACGGAAATGACATTTTGTTGAAGAGAAGCTACTGTGTAGATCTAATGGGTTCTCTCCTAAATAAGTAATTGCTTTGATTTCAGATGACCTGTTCTACCAAGGTATTATTCCACCAAAACACTCAATAAAGAAAAACAGGCTTTGAAGAACTGGATATCAGCATTGTCTTCTGAAGACTACACATCCACGAGCACCTAACTCATAAGCACAGACTAATTTTACATTCTTAACTTATGGTCTAGTGTATGGTCTAGTTCCAAAGAACGCTTTTTTTGCTTTCTGAGTGGACAGCAAATCCAGAAGTCACAATGGGGATGTGGACAAAGAGGAAGTCTTGACACACATAACAGTGTATGAAACTGGGATGAATGAAGTTGGATCCGGATGGCCTCCTGGAGGTTATCGCCCTTGCTGGAGAGGTGGCTGAGTGGGAAGTGAATCTACTTTTGAACAGCTGCAGTTTACAGCCCAGTATTTTACTGTAAATTGAAACCAATGTCAGGTTACACTAATATAACAGATTATAAACAGTGGTGGAGGAACAAATGGACATCCCATTCAGCTATTGCTGTGGTGGTTGTGCTAATTCCCCAAAGAAAGACAGTATACACAGCTGGGAGTAGAAACCACTTCAGCCATGCTGGCTTAATTTGCTGTCTATAAAACCCAGATATAATGCATGAATAAATCTGGTCTCCTTTGTGAATTGAGATAGGACACAGGAAAAAAAATATCAAAAAATAAATGAATAATTGGAAGTTGAAAAAGCCTATAAAGTTTCAACCAAGTCAAGTTTATAATATGAAATGAATGCGCAAGACCACAAATATTGCATTGTCACTACTTAAGGAGAAGTGATCCTGCTTAAGAGATGTGGAGATTACAGAAGAGGCAAGGAGGACTGCCACAGGGATCCAGCCCAGAGATTAGAAAAATGCTTTGAGGAATAGCCACGCTTCCTGCCCTCCAAATCCATATCTATAAGTAATTTTTGAGGATGGATAGAAAAGGTGAAAACAGATACACAAATCCGTATTAACAGGTCTGGAGCATGGAGAGATGAGGGGAAGAAATTATGCTTGGCATTTCAAGATTATCAAGTCTAGATCTCCAGAAAACACGTGGTATCTACACACACAACCTATAGTTGGAATTTGGGCGCCTCTTTTTTTTTTAAGATGGGGAATCAGACTTTTTGGAAGGTGGAGAGGTGGAAAGCAGATCCTGCCCAGCCTTTCCTTGACATGACATTTATGAATTCTATGCTTGGAAGCAGGTGCCTAAAAGACAGGTGTGGCAAATTTCCTTAAATATTCATCATTAAACAGGAAAGAAGATTATCACCAGGTAAAACCTTTGAAAAGCAGGTGTCAGTAAAGCGTGCCTAAACGTACTGACATAAATTATTTTCTTAGTAGATTTCATTAATTATATACTTACCAAACTTTTGAATTTATTTTGAATTTAATTTTGCCAGTGGTGAAGTGTCACCAGAAATGTTATATAATTAGGACTAAACACAGGAAAAATAAAGACTTGAAGTTGAAAGTATCTGTGAAATCACAAGCGCCTGCTTTACTTAGCCTATAGAACTGTATTTGCAACAATGCCAGAACAGTATAACTAGACACGTTCAAAGAGTAAGGGACAAATAATAACTACTAAAATGCTATGCAACAGCTTAAAAATACTATCATTATGTTAAGGAAATGGATTCTCCTAGAACATTAAAACTGCCCATTAAATGAAAAAACTAATAATTGGTACTGCTGAGTTGTGACACTTCATAACCTATGTCGGAAAGTAGTAAATGAGATCTAGGGAAAATCACTGGGAGCAGAATTTAATTTGTACTCAATATTATATAGCCAACTACAGTCTAGAAAGCCAGAGAAAGAGAGATAATAATGGTAAGGTTCTTAAAGTCATGAAGGAAAGGAACTTCTGAAGCGTGACTGAAACATATATTCTCAAACTATCTGACTGGGTTATGGTAGTGCATCATAATGCTCACTAAGAAGTGTATCGTATCAGCACACAACCTAATGAGCTTAAAGTCAATGCTTCTTTAATCTTAATGCTCTTGCATGGTTAAACATTCTCAGCCACATGGTACGAGACAGGGGAAGGAAGGTGGTACAAACATCAGCCCTGCTTGTTTTCTCACAGCTGATTTGCCCTGGTTTCACTGCCACTGAGTTTGTATAAAACAGAGACCAAGCCCAGTAAACCCCACAAGATCTTAAATTCTGATTATGAATATATTCTTTAACAAGGGATGGGTTGGAAAGAGCATGAGACAAAACCATTGTGGGTGGAACCACTAAGAGATCAATGGCTTAATAACCCCCTCTAGCTTTTCACAGATGGACTTGCTGATTAGCTAGCTGCATCCACACGTAGAGAACTACTATGTTTCCTCCATGAGAATCTTTTATTCCTGTGCCGCTGTACAGGTCAGCAATAAGAAAGACAAAACTAAATCAAATACACCTTATATTTTTCCAGCAAAACTTCCAGAGTTAATGTAGCAGTAGTAACAGAAACACACTATTGTTGATTCAGCTAACATTCTCAGAGAAGTGGTGTGGCTATGCCAGAGACAATAGACTACTGGCACCAGTACCAAGTCTGGCACTGACGTTGATTTGGACTTGTGCTAACCACAATACATAAAATATGGCAATAGATTCACCAAAGGTTCCCTACAAATGAATTATACCAGAAGGGCAATGCGAGCATGCAATATACGCCCTGTAGGATGTTTAAGTGAAATGACAATACCAAAAAGAGTTGTTGGAAATGACAGGCAGCTTTGTTGACTCAAGACTGGAAAGTGGATGACACAGCTTAAGAAATAGGCCACTGACTGAGCAGGGGGAAATGTCAGCCTGACAATAAGGTAATAACAGGAAACTATTGCAAACTCTCTCTTTGTTTGTATGTAAAAGCCACAGTGGTTTTCACAGTGACCATCAATTTACTGATCTGCTACAATATTTGTGTCATCATCTTCCATTGAGCCACTGAATTAATTCATATTTATTTCTGAATGACACAGACACACACTGCCTGCTTGAACTAGCACAAGGTTGTGCCATCAATGGCTCTTAAGCTAATACTACTGCAACAAAACTAAAATCCTATTAAAAGGAGTGGATGTTCGGCAGTGAGTGCGAGAGATGAGTATTTACATACTAAATCTTATTAATAAACACTTCAGTGTACTGAGAAAACAGATATTAGCTTGAAATATGTAAATGCTGAGTCTAAAACTGCTGATCCAGCATTAGGTGTCATAATCGATGGGAATTGTTTACACAGACTCCATTCCTTCAGTTACGCAAACAGATCCCATGTAAACACTACTCTGAGCACATCGATGCATGGCCCCATTCCAGACTGCTTGGAAATGCAGACACTTCCAGCCTCAATGACAATTACATCCCACAGACACAGCTCACAAAGCGGGACAAGGCAACCTGCATTGAAACTCCTCACTTGGGACATGTGACATGCAACAGTGGGCAAGTCAATTTGACTCGGAAAGATTTTTTTCCATTCCCATAAAGTCTTTTTTTCCCCCGTGGCACACTGAGAATTACAGAAGAAAGTGAAAAGATAAATATTCTTAATTACTCCTACGGAAAAATCCTATAGGATCCAATAACTGGGGTGAAGATGTGTGGGATTTTAACCTACGATGATAGCATAGTTTTCTGCAATGGAAACTTAGAGGATTCTTCAGAGTCTTATTGAAAGAATACTGACCTTCACTAAATGTAAATTAAGTTTGAGAACAACCTTTAGAGCCCTGTTGACACCAGATTTTTCTTACTCAATTTCACAATTCCTTTTAGAAAAGTGCTTCTCCTGGTTTCGTAATGTAAAAGGTGTATTTTTCTTGTGTCCTACTAAATGCCTTCTCATAATCTCTGTTCATTTTTAATATTCATGTAATGCACATTTCCAGTTATTTTATAAACCTTGCCAGCATGTGATATGGTATTACTACTCATAAAACTAAGGTGGACTTCATTATATTTTAGTTCAGGATAGTTATCAGGGGAACACTGCCTGATTCAGAAGAAAGAAAACATGCCTTCTTTGTACATTAGAATGTTATCAACTTATGATACCTAAATAAACTTTACTAGAGTGAAGAAGTTTACTACATACCCATAAAACGGACCCATTGCTGAAGCTCCTAATGTTTGTTTGACATTTTACAGCTGATGGGAAAGGATACTAAAAGGCAATTATGTGGTTGAAATGGGCTTTCATAGTTTACAGACAAATTTAAGATAAACATTCAAAGCAGACTCTGGATTTTGTATACGAAAACGCACTAGCAACCCATTTGAGACATATTCTTATAAAATCCAGCCAGGGTAATATCATCACATCTAAATTACATTAATACTACTGTTTTCATTTAGTTGTTTTTGAATACAAGGTGGTCAAATCAATTTGATCTGCTGCCTACCAAAGCTATAGAGCTCATTATTAGTGCTAATAAATGACTATCACCATGTGGCAGAATTTAGTCCAGCATGTGGAAATACAGAAGTATCATAGAGAAACAAGAGTCAGAAGAGCCATATATTTCCCCGTTGTGCTTTTCCATGACTCTGATGTACAGACTGTACTGAAGTTAACAAAACAAACTTCATGCCTGAAACAAGGTTGCAAGCACCACAAATGAGTGTGTTAACTACCATCTCACTGGCCTCCATCATCTTTTCCCTATCATCCCCACTTTAAAGAGCCTTTTCATAATTTACTGTCTGGAAGGCAGAATATTTAATGCTAATGTATTCAGGAATAGTATGCAGGAGGCTCCTATGTTGAACAATCCATTTCTTGCCTTATCTGACAAAAGCATTTTGACTATTTCATAATAACAAAAAAATTCACACATTAAATCCCCTGGAAGAAGATATTTGTTTTAATTAGGAAGCTGTTGATTAATTTAACCCTGTGTAGTACATGATATTTAGCTATCATTAAACTGAGAAATACCTAAGATTAATTGACATGGCATCTTTCAAGAATTTTCTACTAAAAGCTTTTAAGAATTTGTGTTCAGTGGTTTCTGTCCTGATAACAGAGATGCATGCTTTCTTCATTAAACAATTGGAATCTCAGAGCAGTTGCCTTTAAGAAGAAAGGTGCCTCTGCCTTCTTTCTGAGATGCACCAGGACACGTTTGATTTACTCTCTAGAGAAACTGTCTGCAACAGCCCACAGCACAGTGCCTGACTTGCTGTCACAAATCTATTAGGTCTCCTGAAATTCAGTGTAGCTTGGCTTCTCAGTTTATTCAATTGACATGGCATTTTTAATTGTGTTCTCACCTCATGTACTTAATTTATTTTTGTGAATAGAACTTGTTTCAAACCTTGGCTTGAGGATTCCAATGAAAGATTTCTTAGAGTGCTGGATGACTAGCTGTAGACTAGACTAGCTGGTTTCTTAAGAGTACTTCATGACGTGCGATGGCTAAGAAACACATATATCAATAAAACTTTTTAATTCTCATTATGTTAGTGACTATATCTACTGAGGACAGAATTATGAAAAGCACCGTTGTTTTTATATGTACAAGGAGCTGTACTTCAGCCTGCTGCTAAATATAACCAGCTAAACCCAAGGTCCATCACTTTTACTCTGAATACATCCTTACTTCCCAAGGAGTCAATTAAGCCAATGGAACCATTCACAGAATAAGGATATTGGAATTCAGCCTCTAAATCAGTCTGCTAACCAGTTAAATTGTGCTTACTTAGGAAATGGATAGAAAGTGATTCCAAGTTATAGCATAAATAGAGTAAAAGTGCTCTATAGCTAGACAGAAATCTCAGACTGCTCCAGCAATTAGGGCAAGTTAAATCTCAGCTTCACTCCAGTTTCTAAGGATAGCTCTGGGCTATGTTGTAGCTGCATTATGTACAAGGTGGAGTTCTTCCTCCTCTCTTTCCCTGAAATAAAGCCGTGTTCTTCATTGAAAAAGATCTCTGACCTTGTGGAAGTTAGAAGCACAGCACCTTTAAGCCTCTAATTACATAATTGTCTCCTAAAAGGAAGCTAAATTTCTTTAGGACAGAATTTGTATATGCTTTTAACTTGCAAATAATAAAGACATTTCTTGTACGTGTATATATATATATAAACCAAACAAAGCAGAAAAGGCCTTTGAGAGCTGGGCAGTTCTGGAAACAGCTTGGCACCGATTTAGTGGTAAATAAAGCTGATTAGGAACGTGAACCAAAGCACAGGTGCTAGGAGAAAAAGCACTTAATGCGATACATGTCAAATTGGTCCACAAAGGCCTTTGAGAACCGTGCACTCCAGAAATAAGGGGCCTCAAAGCTTCCCATTGAGATGTCTTAAATTTCACCATAGTAAGAACTTGTGCTCTTGTATATGTCTGTGTAATGACATAACATAGCCAGACCCCCTAATATCACCTCACAGTGCATCCTGATCCTGATTACATGTGATGCTCTAGACTGTACTGGAGAAACAATGGCATTTGAAACCAGTACTCAAGGGAAACTTTAAGCTTTTTAGCTATCATGAGTTACAAGCCCTTAAGTGGTTCTATGGTTTCCTTTCCAGGGCAATACCACAACCCCCCAAAAGGCTTCTGGCATTGCAAGCAAAAGCATGTGTGCACCTTTCTGGCCAGTGCCCAGCACCGCAAGGACAGCAGGAAATGCACAGCTCCTGCTACGGGATGCATCTGGTGAGGTGCAGAACTTGCAAGGGGATAAATCAATTAACTCCATGCAAAACATAGAAGGTATGGGAGTATTAGGCTGCTTTGTGGAACATGAAAGCCTTTGGAGTAAAAAGAAAGCAATGACCAAGAAACACACATTTTTCAAAGTTCAGTCCTGTGTGAAGGCTGAAGGAAGTGCTCTGTACCTATGTGCATTAGAAAATGCTCTGTGGATATCGTTCAGCCCAGTGATCCTTTGAGACACTAAGGTATGCCATTCATAGACTTGTGAACACTAAGATAGAAGAAGAGTAAATAGCAGAGGGGCAACAGTAACTTGGGGATGGTGGTCTGTACGAAGGAACCAGGGAATAAAATACTTCCTGACCTTCCTTCCATTGCTCTTTATTATTAGTCTCTTCCATGGGTAGCTTATCACTGAGCCCTTTTACATAAATGCAATTACCAAGCTAAATCAAAACAGTATGGTAATGGAAATCTGTGGGATCCTTTTAAATGCAGTATGACAGCTTATATTTTATGACATAAGCTAATTAAAACATGCTTATTTTGTTTCTAGAACAGCATGCACATTTGAACTCATTGAAATAAATTATTTCATGGACATAAACAAGGAGAGAATGGGAAACAATCTATCACATCACCAACCTACAGAGACCTCATATACACCCACTAACACAGTGTTTTCCAGACAAATCCAAGCACATAAGCAACTGAGCAGGGTGTAGAGCCACAATTTGGTTAACTCTTGAGAAATCCTTACAGTCAGCATTTGATGGTTAGCAGAAGTGCAAAAAGCCAGAGACTAAAGATGTTCTACATTTTCATAGGGAAGCTAAGTCACTGATTCTCTCAGTCATTTAAGGTTCTTCAAGAAAAATCCATCAAAACTGGTCTTTCTAAAGCTGCCTGTTTGTTCATGACTCTAGGATATATTTCCTCGGATCTCAGTACTCTACATTTCATGTCACTGAAGAGGTTACCAAGGGAAGATTACTTCAGGCATCCAAAGCAAGCCTATTTTATATTTGGCAAAATAAAAGAATGAAAAACAGGTAAACAAAATTAACATCATTAATAAGTCCTGTTTTTCAAAAACCTGCTTTCTATTTTGTATCATATTTAGGTAATTTGTTAGCCACAGATTTTACTCTAAGACTGGAAGCAGAATTTTTTGTATTATGGATTTTTAATGAGGAAGAGAAAGGCTCCAATGTAAAGCAAAACAATATAACAACATTTTATAAAAGTATATACCTAATAAATTATATATATAGTACCATTATCAAAGTAGCAATTTTTTTTTCATAATCTTATAACTGTCTGATAGAGACCCATATTGTGTACACAGTCTATTTCAGTCACTCCATATGGTTTAAATGTAAGGCAAAAGGTCAAAACACAATCTTAAATATTTAAACTGGTCAATGACAGTCATACTGCCAATGAATTATCTCAAGTTTACTGTTAAATATGGATAGCCTTTGAGGTAACCTCAAGTACATGTCATGGCTTTCTAATGAGTTATTAACTTATTAAGCTATGAAAAATTTCTGAATTTTAAGCAAGACTAAGGAGTAGGACCCAAGTAAAACAAATTAAAAGGATAATGATTATGCAACATCTTGAGATGTACCAGACAGTCACACTATGCATATATCAAAAAATACATTAATAAACTGAACATATTAATAAAAAGCTAAGACTGGCCCTTCAAGACCTCAACACTAATTGGAAAGGATTTAGACAGCACATCTTGAATAACTTCCATTAACAGTTTTGGGAAGTCACTTTCTGACTATCTAAAACTGGAATAACTTATTCTTAAACTATACAACTCATCTGCTGTATTATCATTTGAGAAAGATCAGTGAAACATCATTAAACAGTTTGAATAATGAAGCATTTGTCTAATTGTCCCAACTTGAGTCTTATTTCTGATGAACCTAAATGACAAATTATGATCTGGTCTCTACAGTTTAAGGACCACAGCTCAATTAAAGGCCAATGACTATCATCATCCCTGAAATAATTTACTCTGAACTCTGAAGAATTCATTCAGAAAGGCTAAGACTTAAACGGATTTTATTTTTAATGAAGAAGCAAGCTTCAGAGGCAGAAGTTGTGCCACCAACATGGATAGAAAGCCCCAGCAAACCTTCACTCACTTTGTGATCTGCTACAGAGCAATCTTGATGAACAAAGAGAGACTACTGCAGTAGGAACAATGACCAGGCCTCCATGTGGCAGCTGACAAGTCACTTCTGGGTCTTTCAGCAGACAGTCTTTTTATAAAATCATGAGTACATATATGTGGATGTAGAGCCCATGTATCAGGAAGACAGAGAAAGGTCGGGGAGGGGAAGCTCTGTCACTGGTGATAGAATCAACTAAACTGTGACACCAAGCAGCTATGAAAGAATCAGGCCTAAACCATTGGAAAAAATACCTTGAAGCGCCTGTGATATCTGGTGCTTGAATTGCTTCCAGGTTGCACTTCATGGTTTCAATGAACTGCTATGATTCCTTGATATTTGTACTCTCGGGGGTTTCACCTGCCACCAGTTCAGAGATGTCTTTTCAAGGGAATCTCTTTTCAAGGCTTCTGCTCTGTCTTACTTCCTGCTTCTCTCCTCAGATCAGTGCAGTCAAACTTTTGGGCACGTACATGCCAACTACACAGAGTGTGGCTGCAGCTCAGTATACAGAGACAGGGAGAGGGAAGAAGATAATCCCACATCAAACTTACCAGAGATAAAGACCAGGAGATGCTAAGTCTGACCCTAAACCTGAACGTTTAGCCACAGGAACTGCCATTCCAGAATGTCTGTCGCAGCCCTCTTGCTGGAAGTTTTGAAGAACAAAGCCTATTCTGCACAACCCTGGGAGCAGCCATGAGCCTACAGCCAGCAGCTCTTACTTTCCAGTTTCGAGGATTACAGGAAAAAAAAAAAAAAAAAAAAAAAAAAAAAGTGCTTTTAAAACAGTGTTGCTTTGCTTTTTCAGGAGAGAAAACTGTTTACCTCCAATGACTGTCTGATGGACTGCATCGACAAGAAAACTGCAGTCAAAGTGGAAGCAATCAGTGATCTTCTAAATCAAGGATTTATGACAATCAGAACTATTCACTGTATCTCTTTATATTGTTTATAAATGCCTTAGGCTTAACTGTATCCTGCAAAATATGATACCCTCAAATATATTTTGGAAATTAGTCTACCAAGTGCAGAGGCTCGCTTGCATCCATAGCTATCAGAGCTTAATCCACTCATACAGAGTACTGTGACCACACACACTTAGGAATGGCACAGGCACTGAGTAATTTCTGACCAATGCCATTGTACTTCTGAGTGCTTTTTCAAAGCCCTCTTCATAAATCTGGCAAGAAATGATAACAGCCGCAGAAGGACCGAATATTTCAGATCACCTCACACCATTTTCAAAGATCCAGGTTAGAAGAGCACTGTCACAGGGCTGAGAGGACACTGCACTGCCCAGCAAGCACTCAGCCCAGCAAGTGCTCCTGCACAGCGTGGAAGAGAGCAGCACCTTGTGCTGAGGAACTGCATGGGGTCACAGGCTTGGCCACGGGCCATGCAGCCCTCTGTAGTTGTTCATCAGCAACAGCCCTGCCACGCCAACAGCAGAAGGCCCCCTCGATTTGATGAAATCTGCATTAAGGCCCAGTACCACAGGTTCAGCCATTCCCTTCAAGCCCCCTGCAACACAAAGTGTATTACAAATCTGCTACAAGAATCATTTCATCCAACACAGATATGCAGAACTCTCAAGGGTGGAAAGTGGCAGCTGTTCAACACATTCACTCACAGAAACATCGCTCACCATCAGCATTTGCTTTGCTATTGTTACAGTTATGTTAACAGTGAAAATGCCTGAAATACTCGTTTGCTTTTCAGAAACAATCCTATAATGGCATTATTTTGCCACAAATAATGCTTTGAGAACAGCAGATTAATGAGTAAAACAAGTGGTTAAAGATATCTTTTAAATATCTTTCCTTTCTCTACTTGTTTTATAGCTCCAGAGCCATGTGTCTCTCTTTAACATGTGATTTGCAATGTAATACTCCATGAGCTTCCATATCTGTCTTGTATAATAGTTTCAAATAAAATTTGGCTCTCTGTATATCTTAACCTTGGGAACAGGACTCTTAAAATCCTAGAGGCCAAATACCAATATCCCTATAGGATTATCATGCACATCTGCATTTCTGGAAAGATGATACTTTTTAAGGGAAAAGCTTTCAATTAAACGTTCCTCCAGAAACCATTCTTTTGCCTGCTTCTTGTTCTCCTGCTAAGGGGCACACCACAGGGCAAACCTCTGCCATTCCACACCACTACCTGGTAGATGCCTTAAAGAATAAATATTTATCACAAGTTTTACTTTTATTTAAACCTCATTTAAATTTCTACAGGTGAGGTACAGATGCCTGAGAGAGTTTGTATTACAGCAACAGGACTGGAGGAACTCCCCTCTATTTCCATCTGACTTGATCTTACCCAGTCACTTGCAGGCAGGAAGCTGCTAGCAACCAGTCCATAGCATGAATGAAGCTGCAAATACCATAATTTGATCAGACTTTCAGATTTTCACAGTGCTTTCAGCCAAAGTACTTCAGGCACTGAGAGCAAACACTGCTGGTTCAGATGGTTCAGAGCATTTTCTATTCTAATCAGTTTCTTGAAAGCTGCACCTTTGAGAAGGAAATTTCTCATTTTTGGTTTTGGCAAGGTGATCTGTTTTTTGTTTGCTTGCTTGGGGAGTGTTTTTATATTTGAACAAACACAGGGCAGGTACTTTGAGAAGTAAAATGCTAAACATGCTTATTTCCCTTCAGATAAGTATGCAATGATTTTAATTTTTTTATTTATTTTGGTTGACTTTGGGTGTTGAAATGGCCAAGGGGTTAATAGCTAAAATCCAGGATGAAAACTGAGAATTCTTACCAAGAATAAGTGGCTGGGTTTCTCTTGGAGAGCAAATATTCTGGTTTCAACAAGACACAAGCCCAAGAAAACTGTGTACTGACCACATGCTGTAGATTTTTTTTTTGTTTGTGTTTTTGCTGAACTAAGAAAGGATGCACCCAGGGGAGAGATTAACAAACTGAGGCTACTCACTATGTTCACGGTGTTTGTTATCCAAGTCACAGGGCAACAAAGAAAAAATGCCAGAAAATCCAAATATTCTAAAAAAAATTATGGATTTTATCTTATTTAATGCTTCCTGAGCCTGGGAGGAGGTAAGCTGTGATTCTAAAAACTCAGGAATACTGAACACAGAGCTTCAGATGTGTGAATCATTTATCAAATACCATGTTTCCTTGTTTACATTTTTCTTAAATTTAATTGTAAAGAGTACTAAAAATTAGAAACACTTTAAAAGTCAACATGTTTCATTTACTTATCCTACTACAGTCACATAAACTTTTAAAATAGGTTTTAAAGTAGTGTTTTGTTGTTTTGGTTCTTTTTCTTTTAGTCCAAGATCAAAATTACTTATCTGTAATCTAGTTGGTCTGTAGTCTTGTGATGCCAGTAATTAGCACAACTAATCATGGTTCTGCTCCAGTGAGATGTTATGCCAGTACATATTTCTGAGTCGTACAGTCGTACAAAAAACAACAACAAAACCAAAACCAGTGGAAGGTTGGGACTTTCAAAAGCATTCAGCACTGGCCTAGTTCGATACTCAATGAAATCAGAGAATAAAGCAAAAATAAAGTAAAACCCCAAAATGATGTGATTGCAGCAGTCTAGAAATCGAGGCTGAAAGGTTGGTGTGCTCTTATAAAAGGCAGTTGGCATGAAATACCACTGGACGATAAGCACAGTAGTGATCACCAAAGGCTGCACAACATCCCCAGCAGTATTGAGAACAGTATTGTTTTTGTCCTCTCTGTGAGAGTGCTCCCTGGAGAGGTTACACAATAGCTAGAATGTTCTTGTGACACGGAAATGGGACCTGGAATGAGTATTTGGCCACTCTGATCTCATGTGTTGAAGATGGCTCGAGCACACTGTGTCTAAAAAACAGTGTTTAAAAAAAAAAAAGACTCTTCTCTCATCCTACAATATGAGTAAAATACAAAGAAAGGAAGGTGGATGGACAACTATGCTGCTTTTGTTAAAATTAACAATAACAACAGCAAAGTTCCTAAAGTTGGGACACCAGACTCAGAAGCCCAGTCTATGAAAAAGGTTTGCCACTACAACAGCGTAGCTGCTTTGGCATTAGCTATTACAGGAGCTGCCACTCACCAGTAGAAGTGCTTTTGCTGTTACAGCTTATACCTTCACCAAGCAAAACAGAAGATACCGGCCAAAGCTTTTTTTCTTTAAATTTTCCTGGTACAACCATGTCTATACGACGCTTTTGCCAATACCCACACGCAGCCAAAAATCACACCTCCAACTGACATTACTATACTGGCAAGCGTTTCTAGCACTGGCCTTAAAGCAGTTATTTGTTCAGTCACTGCTTTCCGCAATCACCCCTCACCCTAAAAATACTGTATTTCTTCACAGGTAGAAAACTGGAAAAAAAGAATCTGTTAGCTTAGGTCTTGTTCAGCTGTTTCTTATATCAGGCAAGGACTTCTCTTTTTTTACTGCACAAAAGTTAAATCCCCCCCCCCACCCCTTGCAAAAAGAGAATAAAACATTCCTAAGGGTGGTGGGGGAATCTTTACCTGACAGGAGAACAAACAAACAAAAGTTAAGGTCAGCTCTTCCTCATCTTGCAACAAGGGCAGAGAAAGAACAGAATTCTCTCAATACTAATGACTGCTGTTGCCATTCTCTACATACCAAAGTGAATAGACTCCATCAGCTTTAAAAGTGTTGTTTCTGTTCCCTTTTCTGCGTCTGACTTCCCAGCTAAAGCAAATTCTTCCATAAACAAAAAGTTGAACAATCTTCATTCTCAAAGCTCTTACAAAAAGTAGTACTTTCAAGGGGATGCAATTAGTCCTAAAACAGGTGGTGAAGGGACAGAGAAAGGAGAGGAACATTTTTGTACAAAACCTCTAGCTGCCCTCCAGGAGAAGAAGATTTTCACATGATTTGTCTTGTTCTGATATTATGAAAAACAACTATGTTTTGAAGCACATTTGTTTTCAATACTTGCAATATTTTCTTGTGTGTGAAAAAATTATCAAAATGATGGCTTTAAACATTGTATGGGAAAACAGAGTCCAAAGTGTTTCATTTTACTTCTAAAGCAGCAGTACAATATTTTCTTAAAGTCCTCCACCTCTCCAAGCCATTTCCTGTGGTTTGTCCTAAAATTTACCCTTGTCAGCCTAAACAGTAGTGTCAACTATGCATGAAGAATCAGCCTGCTTTTGGACTGAAAACAACTGTAGCCTTTTAAAATGTCATGCCTGCAGCATCACTGGAGAAGCCAAAACCTATATGGATCTAGAGACAGAATTTGCTTCTCTTTTTTCAGGTTGGTCCTTTTCCCGAGCTAAGGGCCAAACAAGTCAGTTTGGGAAACACCATATTTTTTCTGCCTGTGCTACTTCTGTTCTGCACACATTCAAATATTAAGTAGAGACTGAAGATACACAGTGGATTTGGCCTGACATTATATTAAACAAAATTTTCCCTGTCTAGCAAAGCCTGTAGAAATTAGTTGCAACTGCACCTGGATGTGGAATACTGTAAGTATTAGGGAAATTTCCACGTCATACGCTGGTTTAATGCATTACTGGCACATACAACCTGTTAAATTCAGACGTGGATACAGATCCATATTTAGGGTTTGGTGTTGAGCTCCTCTCTAGTAAAAACTTATTCATTTTTGAGCACTTAATGATACTTTACTACCACAGAGCTCTGCTATGACTCTTTACAGGTTGGAAAAACATGGACCTTTCATTGTGTGAGTAACTCGTAAGACTACCAAAGGAATGTCCTACAGTCCGCCCATCTGATGCAAGGAGAGTGACATCTGGACATGTCCAGTTCAGCCTCATGCTGCCAAAAGCTTTTTCCTGCTTGGCTTGAAATGCAAGGACACTTGGAATCAAACACAAATGATCTCTTTCGATTTCATCCACAGTGACGTAAGGTAAGGACTGCTTGCATCTTGAGCTTGACGGCACCCAGAGGAGTTGGTGCTCACAGCATGTTGGTACTCAGGGCTGCTCTGCTTCCCCTACACTGTTTCTTCTTTCTCAAGTACTTGCTGCCAGCTGCACTGAATGGCATGCAGAAGAATAATATGCAACAAACAGACATCATTAGAGAAGAGTTATTTTTCTTATTACTGAAAAGTTGAGAACTTTCACAATATCTTGAAACACTGTTCAGAAATTACCTCTTCAGCCTGGAATCCATTCCTTCCTTAGGAACAAAACAACCCCAGCAATTACACGAAAAAGCCAAACTGACATAACTAAACCAAGAAAGCCTTTTATCTATTCACCTCACAAGGTTGTTTTCTTTTCTTTTTCTTTCTTTTTCTTCTTTTTTTTTTTTAAACTACTTCTTAAAGGCTTGGGAAAAAAAGCATTAGGTACTCTTTGCACATAGAACATTTATGACCTTGTTCAACTTCTTCAATATATTTCTTACTAATGCTTGCTGTATGAATGGATTCAGCCCAAGAAGTAGTAATATTGAGCTTTTTAATTGCTTTTCACAATTAAATGCTAATGCTTCAATCATTAACAATAATGCTGAACACCATGCTTTGGAGCACAATGTAAGCAATGTATTAAAAACAAATGCTTCACCAGATTCCTACCTTTTACTTTCTATAAGTAGTTCAGAATAAGAAGCCTAAAAATAAATAACATTTATTGCCACTAGAGAAACTGCTACAGAAAATAGCAGCAAACAACTGGTAGCCATGATTATAACCTCCGCCCCTATAGCCTTCACAGAGTCGAGTCTTTGCTTTTGCTGTTACTGTCTGTGTAAGAAGAGCAGAAGTGTCTGCTTGAGGGTGAGAGTTTTCTTGGAAATATTTATTATAAAGAGGGAATTTTCTGTTCTTTTTCTTTTAATCACAACACTGTCCAGTTCTCAGACCTGAATTGATGTTAAAAAAAAAAAAAAAATCCAGATGACATTTCAAGGAATTTAATAATCCAACGCCTTATTGCACTGCCTGGAGTGTGTTTCACATATTAAAATTATTGGCACCCGGTCGTGTTATGGCAAAACTAGCTGACACCATACTTGGTTACAGCCGTTGCCACAACAGTAGTTATTTGGCAAGTGATGTGAAAGAGGACAAAGTGCTATTGCGAACTTACACCAAGCTTTTATGCATTGTGGCTTTAGTTCATAAAGAGAAAAAAAAAAAAGAAAAGAAAGGCCTTATTTTTTCCAAGGCAACCACAATGCAAAGCTAAGTGCTAAGTGAAGGTGTTTGACAAAAAAAGACAAAACCATCTTAGACTGACAGTCTATGAAAACCACAGGAGATGGAGAGAAAGAGCAATTGTCCAGCAAGAAACACAGCTCAAATTTTGGGAAGTCAAGGTGGGGTAAACTGGAAAAAATAAGGATAAGATGCTCCTGGACATTCAAACTGGCCCTTTTACCCATAAAGTAGCAGCAGACATCAATGGCAACCTTGTGTAAAGCAAAAAGTAGATCACATTGAAAAAGGCAAGTTGTGTTTGGAAGGGACAGTCTGATGCACACAGGCAACTTTTGAAAATCAAGTCCTCGTGACAGTGGTGAGGAGACCCAGGTCTTCATGATTTCCTGATGAGTGCATGCACATCACAGAGGGAAAGGTTTTACCTTTACCAGTGCTTGCATCTCTTCCTTTTCTTTTTTTCTTTTTCTTTTTCTTTTTCTTCTCCCCCTCCCCCCCAGAAAGAAGCTGGAGAGCTTGCCTTGCCACACAGATGGTTTCCCATTAAAATAATCAACAACAGTGTTGGAACTTGTCTCTGTGCTTGTCTCTGTGCCCATATGAGCCAACAGAGGAAAAATCAGCTGCTGCATATTAAGGAAAAAGTAACACACACAAACAAAAAAAAAAAAAAAGAACCAACCATAACAAAACAAAAGGAAAAAGAAAATTCATCCAGTATTTAATTGTAAAAACATGGTGGGAGGGAAAAAGAACTCAAGAGAAGCTCCAGCACTTTTTGCAGCTGAAACAGCCATTTTGCAATGTGTGACAAAAATGCTTCAATCCTGGTTAGTGCAAAGAAGTGTTCTCAAGACTTCTAAATCAATTTAGTGATGCTGATGGTTGTTTTGCCACAACATAATGTTCTCTGGCACCATTCCCATCTAATCATGCTCTATGACCTGCCATTGGTTCTGATGTCTGTGGTTCTGAGACTCACAGTATGCGTTAATCCAAAAATGCAAAATTCAGCAAGAGAAAATGGCCAAACATTTGACATATATGAAAATTAACTTTCACCTATGTGAAAAGGTCCATACGCAGAGAATTCATCCACCATAGGATGTCCAAGATGCAAGAGGGATTTCCTCTGGCAAAAGCAAGGTATCTCACATACTTGCTTTTGACAAAGGCTGATTTGAATGGTAGCTAAAGGAACATAAAATGTACAATCTGCACTTATCACATGACAAATAATTTATAGCAAAGCAGGAATTGATTTTTTTTCCTCTTAATTTGTAATAACAGTAGTTATTAGCACATATCCCACATGCAAGAAGTATAATAATAATATTTACTTCCAACATGTGAGAAGAAACTAGAATACATTTTAAAATATTTTTTCCCCCCTTCTCTTTTATTCCCCACTTACTATTCAAATATGCCCCTGCAGTGCTTTTCCATACACAACAGCATTGCACTACATGTCCATGAAAAGTGCAAAGTGAAACTGAATATAAACAGAAAGTGACTGATCTCATTTCACTGAGCAAGAGGGTTGAAGGCCAGAAAGGAAATAAATTGCTTTAGGGGTGGGATGTTAAGCAAATATTTACACAATTTCCCAGTTTTTATCAAACATAAAATATAATCTAGTAATCATCTAAGGAATGTTTTGAGAACATTTTCCCTTAAGTATTACTCAACATTTAGACATGGATGATCAAAAAGTGGAGACCCACTCCCAGTAAGCATACAGCAGTATTTATCTCAAGTTCTCCCTTGTAGGAAAGATTATAAGGATTAGGTTTCAAGCTTGTGCAATTGCCTTTAGACAAACACAACAATAAAACATAAACTACTATTCCCCTGATGCTGTTAGAAAAAAACAAAACACTAATGACAATTAAGACTGAAATAGAAGATGAGCCAAAGTAACAACGCAGGACAGAGGCCTCCTTGAAAGATGCATTAGCATGAAAGTTATCAAATATAGGGGTGGTGGTTTTCCATGAGGAGAGGCATTCTGTGGTGCCACTTCTCAGCTACCTTCCCACTGACAATTCCATTCCTTCAAATGATGATTACAAATTCTCAGACTTTGCATCAAAGAAACACTTTCAGTGGGTTTCAAACTACAACTAATCTCAGAACTTGACAGTTTGGAGAGTAGAGTCAGGTTTAATAAGTCCTTCTAACCAACTTCATTATCCACAACAGTATTTTCCTATACACTTTGTATGTAATTGAGCCACTGGAACAAGAGGGTAAAACAGAAATCCCACAAGCTAGTCTCTTCATTTTTTCAGATTTTTTATCTGGTATGCTGTGCACCTGCTCCTCCTACGTGATTCAAAGAATGAGCACTTGGGCACAAGCTTTTCCATTGATTTCCACAGACATGGAATTATAAGCATACAAAAATTACTGCCTGAAATGCAGCAAGACAGAAGCTCTGCAACGCTGCCTTTCCTATGGATGCATTCAATGCTCTCTACCCCCCCCACCTACATCTTTTCAGTACGTATCTCTGAAACAGCTTCCTTAGGTGGCTGCTAATATGAAACAATGTTAATGTGCTTAATGTAGTTTATTATAAAACAATTCCACAGT
The DNA here is from genome assembly GCF_023343835.1 of Lagopus muta. Classification (NCBI taxonomy): domain Eukaryota; kingdom Metazoa; phylum Chordata; class Aves; order Galliformes; family Phasianidae; genus Lagopus; species Lagopus muta. Next base: position 57,372,485 of record NC_064437.1, on the reverse strand, counting down.
ATGATTAACATCATATGTATCATATTATTCTAAATATTCCATCTTACTCTAGAGAGAACATTGGGAATTTACTAAGCAACCGCTGTACTTGTGGAAAATGCCTGCTTGAAGAATTAAAAATGGCTCATCACTTAGATTCCTCAAAGAGGAATCATCTGAAAGAACTGGCATGTGGGAGTTTAATTTTCCCACTGCTTGGTTGTAAAGCTTTATTATATCAAAACAATTCAAAGACAAATGTTAAAATACAATCAAGTGCACCAGCCCAAGAAGTATTTTGTAATGAATACAGTCCATGAAGAGGATGTTCTACAGCATCATTACAACCTATCTCACTCAAAACTCCATTTTACCCTAATTTTCAACATGTGACTGCTAAAAGCAGCACCTTGCCTGTGGATGTTTTGACAAAATACAATTCAAATTCACACTTTTCTTGTCACTTTAATTAGAAGCTGAACAGCAAAATAATGGAATTTCAAAGGATTACAACTGCAGCAGTGGTCAGGAAGTTACTACGCATTGTGTGCATTCCTAGATTATCTTTATGGCTTTCCCCATTCAAGTTCTATAGTAAACTACATTTAGTCAGGAAAAGTAAGTTTCTGCCTATCTAAGCCTCTTAGTCTATGTATCTCACTTTCATACCTTCTCTGAACAAGAAAATACCAGCACTGTGATAGTAAGCAACCAAGTAAGGATATATTTATTTAAGGAATCCTAAAGTACTTAAAAAAATATTTTTATTGTTTGCTGGTTGACAGCAGCCAGCAATAATACATCTCAATCCACAGTAAGCACAGTAACATAATTTTTGACAGGAGCAGCAAGAGAGTTTCATAGGAAAGAAGTAGTTGCATAGGCTAGGCACATCAAATTTAATATTACTGGTCCTATATATATACACCTCATCATATTTCCAGAGATGCATTAATTGTATTTGTTGAACCAAGTCAAATATACTTTTCTATCTGCAAAGCACCAAAAATGGCATTCAAGGAAAGATGAGCAATGTTACCTATAGGTCTCAAAATTATATTATTTGAAGAAGATAAGAAAGAATTGATACCTCTCTTTTTTTGTATCTAGGTTCAGTAGCTAAGGAGATCAGGTACGTGTTTGGTAATGGACTGTTACGGGAAATCAAATACCTCATACTCCTCTAAGTTTAAATTCTTCCCATGCTTCTCTTTCACCCTTTTTAAATCCATTTAAGCCATGACTCCAAATCAGGACAGGCACTGCTACCAGTCAGCCCATCATTCTCAAACTCTCATCATGCTGTCATGTGAGGACCGTGTACAGATTAATTAAAGGCATTTGCCCTTGGAATACTTTACTGAGATATGGAACATTATCCTCATTTAAGAGATGCATAGAAACAGATGTGTCCACAGATACTCAAGATATACTTAAGACAAAACTCGGATTCAAATGCTAGTGCTCAAATTTCTGATTGTTTTTCCTGAATTGGGATGGAGGAAAAAAATCTCAATACCTTTGCAAGATTAGAAATGTGTTAGTGACAAAAAGTATCTCAAAATCATAAGGCAATATATAATGAAGTGTACAGAAATACATGAATGTTTAACGTTCAACTTATATGAAATACAGACATGAAAGGTCTATGAAGAGGCCACAGATAGCTGAGCCTTGTTTTATTTTAAATATTTTAACCATGAAATTATAGTGTATTTGGAAAATATAAATAAAGGCTCATAAAATTACATCTTTCATGTTCTTATCCTTCATACTCTTGAAATACTTTATATCTAAAATTGGTGGCAATACAAAAATGTCTTAGTAAATACATGTCATTTTTTCTGTCTGCCCCCAGAATTAAAAAAAAAACAAACAAACAACAACAACAAAAACCCACAATATAATTTGCTTGCTTGCTTTTGAAACCACTTTAAAGAACCAGAAATCAGTGTCTTCATATTTGTAATACTAACTGGGAAGGGAACATACACATTATTGGTACGTAGACTTTTTTTTCTTGATAGGTGCAAACTGTTTCTCCAAAATGGAGATGCAGGGTATGGCTTTCGTTTAAATGGAGTAGATTCTTAGTTGCTATAAATAAAGATACATGGAAGTCATTGGAGACCCATCAACATCTGCTGCACTGTGTTCTCACACTGCCTGCTTGAGGCTCTTGGGCATGCGATGGAAGCAGAAGCTACAGATAGGGCCAAGGTGCAAGATCAGACAGCAGAGAGACAGCATCACGGAGCACTCAACCAGGTTCAAAAGCAGCCTGCAAGCTAAAGTGCGACCTCAATCCTCCAATAAATACCCTACATCCTACGTTTCTGCAGCAAAAGCCGTGAAGTAGAACAGTAAAACTGACATTATTGTTTTAATTTTCATATAGAATTTTGTTCCCTTCCATCCCTTTAAAAATTTCTAACTAGAAGATTTTCCTTATCAGTGACTTTTTAATGTACTTTGCTAGCTATTTCTTTTGGCACTCGCCAGAGGTATCTTGGGAAAATTGAAATCTCAAGCGCTCTGCTTTCATTTTAGCTCACACACACAAACTCATTCACCTCTACCTCTTGAATAAGACTGGGTTTTGCTGTTGTTTGTTTTCTTCTGCTTAAGTACTGCTGACAATAAAACAAAATTTACAGTGTGAGCAGGTAACTTCTTGTCTCCAAAGTTTTGAAATCACTGAACAGACTCATATTTAATAACTCGGACTCTCTTCTCCAATTTTTTTTCCACTGTAATAAGAGGGTCTTTATATTTGAGAGATGTCTTCACAAAAGTGTGCAGTACTGGATATTCTGATACAGAGTGATTATGAAGCCCCCTTTTGTTCTCATAACTTCATGATGTATATCTATAACTCTTCCTTGTTTGTGAAGATAAGACCAGCCTTGTCTCTCTAAACGCCATTTCAAAGGAAGATTCACAGTTGTTTGACTTTTGATCTATGTAGCAACCAGCTCGACCACCTGCACTGGGTTCGAGCAGTTACTGAGCTTGCTTTGTACCATCCTATGAACACAGCAGGCCTTTCAAATCAGAAAGAGCTGATGTGTGAATACACTAATTTACAATGTAAATACAGGGTCAAACAATATGGGCATCTTTAATGACCAAATGTGTAAAGTACATATATTGTTTACTGATTATATCACTAAATAAAACAGATGGCTCGTATTCTCCATCTACCTACAGTGGATTAAAACACAATGGTGTAATAGTCTGGTAAATTGTTAACGTGAAACATTGCTTTGTACTGGTGTAGAAGTATAAATAGCTGTTCACAAATGAGGTACAAAGCTCCACTACCTCTAAGAGTAATTAGTTTAAGGCTGTACTGAAAGAATGTTACCTTCACAATCAACACGTGTGTGCCATTCACGCTGAAAACAGCATTTGAAAATATACAGCGGTGACAGAAAGCAACAAGGAAGTTTCTCTGCATGGATAAAGTAGACCATATGCTTCTCACCACCTACACAAGGTCGAGCACACTTAGACTAACGCTTCTCAGGCAATTCTGTTTATACGCACTACATACAGCCACAGTAAGCATGGCACAGAAGCTTATAGAAACATAAAGAACTTCTACCAAGAGAAAGGCAGGCAGTTGGTGCAAAGATAGTATTAGAAAGCATTTTGGAAGTGTATTCAAGAAGAAAAATATCTGTTAGTGTCTTAAACTATCAGCAGATCTACCGAATAGGACAAGGTAAAGATTTTGCTCAAATTTGCAAATTTGACGCAAACCTTCCAGATTACAGTTTAGTTAATATAGCAAAGTCCAAGCTAAACAGAAGTTTTTAAATAATAAATGCTACATAGTGAGTTCCTGCATGGCACGGTTAATACTCATGGAAAAACATTAATATTTGCAGAAGGCATACAGGCTGCTGAAAACCAATTTTGCTATGTTTTTAAACTAGAAAGTTCTAATGCTTCTTGCATACACAATTTTGTACATCAACAGATCTTAAGAACATGCAGTTGGACAACATTTGAAGCAAAATAATCTGCTCATGCATAAATTGCTATAGTAGATGAATCAAAACCTCCAACACAGAAATCCACTGCTCTGTGTCATTTTGAACACGTTCATTTAGAGAGACTACCTCACGAAATTTCCAGTAGTAAAGATTGCCTAACTTACTAAAATAATACTAACAAATCATAGCTCTTGACTATTCAAATCCCTTGAATATTTTTTCAAGTCTTCAAAGAAAACAACTAATAAACTGATCTTAAAATTTGAGTAATAATCACAAATCTAAAAACATTAATCTAAAAGCATCAGTTTCAAGAGATGTTCCTTTATATTATTCTACATATATCTGAAACAATTTCATTGTTTTTTAAACCTTAGAAATACACAAATACTATAGAAACCATAAATTTCACTGCATATGAGCTTTTGTCTGCCATTTTCATTTCATTCAATTTCCAAACTAACTTTTCTTTACCTTCTTGATTAGCTTTGAACATCCCATATTAGTTACAATTTAAGAGCCAGTAAAGTTTAGCAAATTTTCATCTTTCTTACTGTTAAGTAGACTAAACAATCTCCAACTGTAAGACCACACATTCTAATTCATGACTTTGTTACTCTTGTGGCAGATGCTCAGCAGGTTAGCAATGTGAGAACGTTTCTTTTGCAGAGTTTTAACAGTCCAGCACAACATCAGTACATGCTACACAAGGACATAAATTCTCCTTCAGTTTTGGACTTGTCCCCCAGCAGTGCTAATTTATCTGCAGCAGACTCTAAGTGATTATGTTTTTCCTTAGCTGTTGATGTCTCAGTCATCATTTGTGGCATTCTTTCTAAAACAACAACATCAGACTCCACCAAACTCAATAAACTTTGCTCAAACAAACAAAAAATCTTCCTTCAGTAATAGGGACAGATGACCAAAATATTCACACGTGTGACTTGTGAGTTCAGTTTCAGTTAAGTAGACTTTGTGGTGGAGTGTTAGTTATTAACTTGAACAAAAATTCCACTTAGCAAATCCGGAATTTTCCTTTGTTGCAGATGTTGGTCATTTAACCTCCTATGTCTCCTGAGGGCAGTCAAAACTCTGACCTCTTAGCAAAAGCTGGATTGAGAACGATCTAATCTAGAAGATGAGTTAACAAGGACAAGATCTTGATATGATGACAGTTTTAAATCAGTTTGATGTCTTCTTCTTTAAAGAGAAATTCTTTTGTGTGTAATCAGAATCACAATGGAAAGATGGATTATTATTATTATTATTTTTTCTGAAGAGAAATTCTATCACAATTTCGATTCAGTGTGGGAAGAAAAGTGCCAATTGCTACTGGAAATCAAACACAGAATGCAAAAAAGTGCTTCTTCACCTGATAAAGACTAACAAAGATTCCTGCAGAGAACTGCTAGAAGGCTAGGTAGGCAAAACAATTCCCATTCCCACCATTTGTCTCCAAATACCAGATCGGTCCGAAACATTAGCGTGTGTATGGGAAAGGGGCAAGAAGTAAGTTAAACAAAAACTCTGACATTTGTTTGACAACATTATTACCTTTTTCTTAAAACATTTAGAAATGCCGCGATGTGTTTAACCTCTGTATTTTGTCAATCTTGTTTAAGTTTCAAATACTACTTTTATTCAGCTGAGCGCACAGCCTACTTTTCATTCAGAAACACATCATGAGAACAGTTTTATTTTGGAGTCTGTATTTGCAAAGCTTGCTGATACCTATGCACACAGCTGTCTTTAGAGAGGCTGCATTTCTAGGATTTGCCTTTTAGAATACTATCCAGTTCTCCCATTTTTGCATTTCCAAATCCTAACAGGAAGCCTGACCTGATGAAAACTTGAAAATATAACTTGTTGAAAACTTGTAAGTATAATTTAGTTTTGTACACTATTATTCGTGCTCTTTAATTCCTTGAAAGTGCAGCAGAAATCTCTTTCCACAGCACAAGTCATGGCCTTAAAGCAAGGCTATGACAGCACACAAAAATCTCAAACGCACCAGTACGTAAAAGCCAGGAAGACGGACTTGGGCTAAACATTAGGAAAAACTTGGAAGAGCTTGACTAAGGAGAGGAGGAACGTTCATCAGTTGGAGAAGACGCCAGAAGAATATCTGTCAGGATTGATACAGTTTTCTCATAACACAAAGAGATGAAATTTTCAGAGATCACTCCCAAGATGATTGTATTTCTTTTTTTGGCAAGTTTGTGGACTAAAGTGAAATTACCCGTGTGGCAAGACAATCATGCAAATCTCTGATGAGAAAACACTAAATTTAGAAATTTACAGCTTAAACACTCGTAGTAAATGGAATACATAAAATCTGGCATATATTGCTCTTTGACACTTATAGTGTGAGTAGTCTTAAGAACATGAACTTCAATTTACTGCTGGCCTTAAAAAGCTTGATTTCATTGATTTCTGAAGAGTTGTCACCAATTATTTCAGCAATTACCAATGTCAGCTTTGGCTAACAGGTTCCCTGCTTCATATAAATAATCTGACCACATTCAAAATATTTTCAACACTTTCACTCTTCCTGCATATTGTGTCAGAGAGAACTCATCCAACTGGAAACTGCTTGTAACTGCTGTAAGTAAGCACTGCACTGATTATGCTGATACGAGACTTGCCTTCTCATGAAAGCATGTCACAGGACATCTATTGTGGTTCACACATGTCGATGCTGACTGTGAAATGCCTTTTGTTTCACTCATGACACAAAGTACTGTAAACCTTTTTAGGCTGTAGTTGCTTAACGATAGTCAACATATCTCAATACAGAGAACAATCACAAAGGGTTACATGATATTTAACCCATTATGATGCTTTACATTCTTGGTATATGCAGTATAAGACTAGCTTGGATAATTATCCATTGGGACCTTGCTTTCCTGCAGAAACACAACTGTGCTTAAGATAATGTTCTTTCCAGCTGTTCAGCTGGACACAAGCAGAGAGAAGGAGGGGCAAATGCAATAGTAATTCCAGATGATAGAAAAGAGGGAATGGCGAGGGCAGAACAAAGGCTATTGTACATTTTAAAAGAAATGAAAAAAGAGAATTAGGAATATTGTCTGAAGAATGCAGAGAGCTGTGCTCATAATGCACTTAGTGTAGGCAGTCTGACACATGGATAAAGCTTTCCAGAAATGTGAAAAATAAAACAAGGCTACAAAATAAATGCTTCTATCTCAGTCAATGAAGGACATATTCTTCTAAGATTGTGCTTAGGCATAAGGAGATTAAAGCACAGGCTCTATTTTATCCTATTCATTGAAGTTATTAAAATGTGAAGATCAATCATTATGCTTCTTTTCTTTTTCCAGGTCTAAAGTAAACTTAACTCTGCTCATTCAGGGTGCTGGAGCTGAAGGTTTGTGAAGGATAAGGTGGCATTAAACTAATCATAGCTACATGTTTTAAACGTTGAAGTTATTGCTTTGCTATGAGACATTCAGTATCTTCAGTATAGTTGTTGGTATTCTCCAGGTATAATGCTTACTGTAGCTTTGGTGGTTACGGAACAGCTTAAAAGGCAGCTACACCTTCCATGGAACATGAGCAACAAGTATTTCTAACACCAAATGAAAATAAAAACTAAGTTTTCAGGAGCATTTTGGAAACAGCATCACAGAACAGAACATTATCCAAGAAAGATGGACAACATTTAGAAAATGGCTCATAAATGATTATTAAAGATCAAAAAACAAACCAAAACATTTCACTCATAGATAAATACGTCCTACCTACACTGAGAACAGGCAACTCGCAGTGTCCTATGCTATTTTAAAATTCTTGCTATTTAGACCTAGAGGTACACTTCATCTTTTTTATTCTAATAATGAAGAATGCTTACTCTTGGGAATTTTTCTGATACATTTACATTTTCCAGATATTTTGTCTAACATTTCAACAAAAACAAGTTTTGTTGTTGTTGTTTTTTTTTTTTTAAAGTCAGAAGAAAAGTGAAGAACAACTAAGTACTAATTAATGCCAAGAAAGTGTATGTTCCCAATCCAAAGACTGTCTTATGATTAACAGTGTCACAACAGCTTAACAGTTTTCTGATGAAAAGATTTAACACTTTGTAAGTGATAAAGATTAGCTGCATATTAAAACACAAACATGTCCAATGCTATAGAAATAAAATAATTATTTTAAATGGTTAAAAGTAGAAAAAGATTTAAAAAAAAAAAAAAAAAAAAAAAAAAAGTCCTTTCACTGACAGTAAGCTCTAAAATGCCCAGTGTATATTTTACAATTCCCTTCTAACAATATAAGTATTATGGACAGGGTTGCTCTGTAATAGGCCTTGGCTAGGGAGCAATGTAAAAGCAGTTCTGGCCCAAGAGATGACACAGAATTGTTCTGCTACTCACTCTTCACTTATTCAGTGTTCCTAAAGTTAAGAGAGTTGTTTCTCTGGTTTAAGTTAACCATATGCTTAAATATTTTCCTGAATCAAGGTCTAAATTACTGAAGTAAACAGTTGCAGCTGTAAATATTTAACACGGAACAGACATGTTGCAAAAGAATTTACCATTCAATCATTTTTCACTGTAGAAATGCATCTTGAAGTAAAAATAGAAATACAGTTTTGTACCAAAAAGATGCTGAAACAATTTCTACTCAAACTTCTGGCTTGAGACCAAATATGCAAAGTTCCTGCTGGAAAGAGTAATTTCTCTATTAGCATGAAAATAAGGCAAATTTAACTGTATGTTAAACTTCACTTCAGTGCTTGTGGTGTGACTGATACTGAGATAAGCCTTAGCTCAGAAATAGAAAATATGCAGGATGGAAACAGAGATCAGTAAGGAAATAGGGAAAAAGTGGTAACACTCAGTGCTGGCTTCAGTTTGTTTTAACAGGGAGATGACAGGGTAATCCTCTACGCATTGAAATGTGGGCTTTGTGTTCAAGGAAGAAGACAGAAGAGACCGTAATTAACTTTTCCTGTCTCCAGGAGAGTGAGTAAGCAAATAAAATAATTCTTGTGCATCAAATGCTAAATGGTCATACCACCAAATTAAAGGGTAGAGGCAAGAGTACTTGACACTCTAAGGAATTTTCTCTGAAAGTTAATTCTAAAACATTAATGTTTTGTGCTTAGGACCAGAGGCAGTGGGCAAAAGTGGGATGATGGGAAATATCCATTTGATACCTGGAAAAATTGCTTATTTCAACTATTGTTTGAACAGACTGCTCAGAGGGGTTTTGGTATCTCCATCCTTGGAAGCGTTCAACACTTGACTGGAGAAGTCACTGAGCATTCTGCTCTAATTAGACTTGTTTTCATAACTTCAAGAGGTTCCCTCCAAATTCCCATATAACTCTATGAGACGTTGAATAATAACTGTGGGGTCTAGACTTCCTTGGAGTTCAATAATACAAGGAAATTTAACTAGAAGTAATGCAGGAAGTTGGACTGCTTGGAAAGAGTGAAGGAACTTGACTAGAACTAGCTTGGAGAGGTAGGTATTCCTTGTTTCTGGTTGTAGTCATACTTGTCATGCACCTGTTGGCAAGCCATATAATTTGTAACCTGACAGCTGAACACTTGCTGCTCCATTTCCATCAGCCAAAGATAATGCTTCTGTCCTATCTGAAATCAGTATTTAGATATTTTCATTAGAGCAGAAGTGCTCATGAGCTTTTCAAAGCATCATTGATAACTCAGAAATTATCTTCTAAGTTGTTCTGAAACTTCAAGATCAAAAGAGAATTTTTGGCATAAAAAGTTCCTGTTGAGCAAGACAGAATAAAATATTATTCTGGAGAGCAGTAGATATTATTCTATCACATTTTTCTGCAATTTGGAGGAAGGTAGAGAGTATTTATCTGCTAATGAGATAAAGATTCAGATCTACTGAAATTTTTATCTTGCTACTATTAGGCTTGTTTTTTACCTACTGTGTGCCTTGGAGATTGTCCAGTTTTTTATCTTTTTTCTTTAAAGCTCTTATAGGCTGTTGGCTTAGGATCTGGGCAAACAACAGAAGATCTTTCAAAACATATCCTTTTCTGCTTCTTTCTAACACAGTGTGCACTCCCTAATTCATATTGGCATAGAGGTCAAAGGACAGATGTTGGAGGTGGCAACATCACACCACAGATGCCACTTTCTTATCTTAAAAATCCATAATTTAAAATTCTGTAACTGAAACTAATCTGAGCTTCTGTTATATTCTCACTGTTCTAAAGAAGTCATAAAATATCAGGTTGTCCACAGCTCTAGATTAACGTAAGAGGAAATGATCAATGTTTTGACATTACCAACATGCTGATACTATCCTAGTAATGAGGTGCTATAAGTAGAACATTCCAGTTTAGAGCTATCTCAGTAGGGTTTTATTTTTTTTACAGAAAAGAAAAAAAGGATATTAGAAATATTTCCAAGTAAGAATATTTTAAAAAGCTTGTCAGAAAAATCTCCTTACCTGTATACGCAAAATACCAGGAGATAAAGTCCAGTACATAAACCTGGCTACTTTAAGTTGCTAAAGCACCAAAATGGGATAGGAAGACTTCTGCCTGTTCTATCAGTGATTTCTTTAGTGACCTACAGCAGCTAACAGATTTTATCCCTGCTTTCATTCCCTATCTCCACAGTTTTATGCACAAACACAAGGCTGGAGAACTTTGCTCTTTTTACAAAGGGAATAATTTTGCTCTCATTAAGAATCCTACTTACTTCAACATCTAATCTCTTAATAAGTTTGGCCATACTCAGAAGAGATGTTGTTTTACCTTTCCGAGAGAATAAAAATAGAAGTAGTTTGGTATTGCCATGCACAGACTGTTAGTTTCTTCAAGCTATTCAACTTCAAGCATATCAAAATTCCATATTATGGAAGCAGTAACTAAGTTGAGCTACATTCAGCTTAACATTACCTTTTCTGTATGATAATAATGTGAAGAATAGTCCTCCAGCAATTTTTCTTTTTGGTTCCAGCAATTAAGTGAAACATTGTGTAGTGGTTATTGAAGTATGCAAAATTAGGACAACACTGCCAATCTGTGCTAATTATTTTTTATACAGTTGTATTTATCTAATTTGAGCAGATTTGTTGGGCTTTGTATTTCGTGATTATTCTTGTGACTAAACAACATTGGGATGATGCTGAGGCTGGGATAATGCTTCTAGTCAACAGTCATAGAGCAAATCAATTTCACCTTGGATCTATCTATTACACGTTCTTACAAAATATCCTGAGAATCTTCTCCTGCAAGCTGCATCTGTATCAAGGCATTTCATTTGACATGTTCACCTGAACAGAGCCTAAATCCTAACCTTCCATTCATCCAGATGGATGAGCTAGCTCAACATTTTAGTTAAAGAAAAAGGAACTTCAGTGCCTTTTTAACACACAGAAACATGCTATCTTGGTTTTCAACTGCATAATCCTTTTGTCTGAAAACAAGAACCCAAGTACATTTCAGAGAGATCATATTTTTCATGTGGTTTATGGAACACTTATAAACTGGGACTCTAACTGTGATTCCCAAACACAAAACAAAGTCAAAGGTTACAGCATATGTTTTTGCTTCAGCTTCTCCAAATTACTTGCAAATGTATTCAAACACAATACGAGGAGATACTTTATTTTATTGAAAACAACAGACTACAGGGTGCTGCAAAAAAAAGGCTGAGGTACCTCAAGCATAAACATGGAAAGAATACATTGGTTCAGAAACCCATAAATCCTTATTTGAATCTGCCAACCTGAAAGCCAAGTAAGGCTCGAAAAAACTATTTTTCCTAAATGCTATGTCTGATTAAGCCATACTATTAAATGACAGCTGAACTTTAACATTAATATGATATTATTTAAATAACTGCACGATTTTTTTTTGCACTAAAATGATGAATGATTTTTAGACAGCTCAATTGACATAAAGCAAGAAACCCCTTTAATGAGATTTGACAAAATGGAGACATATGCAGAATATTCGTTACAGCTCATGTCGCAGGGTCCTTCCTGGGGAGACTTGGGTTGGGTTCTATCTTTTCTTTCTTTCTTTTTTTTATATATTTTATTTTAGTTTGATTGTCTACAGGCACTGAACCATCCCTTTCAATTGCCATTTTCTTTCTCCATGGATTTTGAATTTAGTTCTTGTCATTTACATATTACTCTTAATCAGAGAATTTTATATGTTAGTTTGGAGCTGCAATTGTAAGAAATCTGTGGAATGAAGGCATTGGGTTCAGTCCTTTCAACCTTTGTCAACTGGGTATACAAGGCACTAACAAAGACATTTGTCTGAAAAGACTTATGAAGACATAAAGCTTGCACTAAAGAACAACTTAATATATTCTGGTTTCACTGCTTTCCAAGACAAGCGATAAATCTACAACTCTGCTAAAACTTACTCTAAAGCTAATTGCATTAAGCAAACATGCATTGTAAAAGCCCATGAGAAGAGTAATTTCATAGTGAACTCTTCTGAGGATGCTATATACTCCTTTAAAACTGTACGTTCAGATCACCCAACAATATCACCTATTAGAGTGATGCACATCCTCATCAGGAAGATGAATAAGAATGCAGAAATATGGACATTACACCTAAGTCTGAGTGCTGCTTCACTGTGTATCCAGAGATGCCACTCAAAAAATCTGTCTGGGAAGGTAATGACATAATATTTAAGGTCGAGGGTAGTCATAGGTGACTCCCACACTGTGATCCCAGTCAGATTTTTAGGATGTTGTGATTTTTTCCTCTCTGTATAATCTAGCTTTAATGCCACAGACTGTTGGCATAACATCTAAGCCATGAAACAAACATGCTGAAAACATGGAGTTGTACAACGTGTCTGCTCAATTGATTCAGACAGAACTGATCACCTTAACCTTTTCTCTGTGTATAAATTTATATAGTTCCCCAAAAAATTATGAGCTTCCTCACATACAATCTAACAGGTTAAAAAAAAAAAAAAAAAAAAAAGTGAAAACCCTGAAATATTCAAGAAAAAGGAATGTGGGAAATGATCATCAAAAAAACTTAATTTTAGAACAGACCAAAAAAGCCCAAATACAAAGAAACAAAGATGAGAAATGATTGAGCAAGGGGTAATCCCTCAGGCTACATAAAATTCTTTCCATAGCTGTGACAAAGCCTTCTATCTAACCTGCCTGCTTCATTACCACAATTCATTTGAAGTAATTCTATACAGCAGCTCAAGTGAAAAAAAAGTCAGGTAAGTCAGCAAAATGTGGAGGCTGAATTAAAAAGAGAAAGGCATAGAGGGAAAGAGGGAATAAAAGAAAGAGTGGAAGTGTCCCTACCTTAGCCTTACCTTCGCAACATCCCTGTCAGTATCCTGGAGCTCTTTCCCAGGTTTGCATCTGTTTCTCTAAGCTGGGGAGAAAAGAGTTCCGTTAAAATTAAATGTCACATGAATGCCCTTTTGTACAAAAAATGCAGATTTCTTCTGTCAGTCTGTGGGCTTCAGTTTGAGCCTATAACAAACTCATTAAGAAAGCCACCAAAGTTCTGAAATTTGAAAAGGTTTTGTTTGGTTTTCACTTTCACAGAGCTGAAACCTATGGAAGATAAGACACTGAGGCAATAAAGATAAATCAGGACACAGAGGAAAATTCTTATGAATGATGTGTTGAAGGTAGATATGTTTGGAGCTTGATTATCCTTGAGGTCCCTTCCAATCCAAGCCATTCTAAACACTGTATAGATTGCTATCTGCAATGGTAATTCCCATTGAGGTGCACTATGTACATTGGTTATAGACATTAGGGAGTGCATCAAGGGATGAAGAGGCAGCCATGTGCTGTGTTACTGATGCTTTAAGAAGGGAAAACTAAACACATCTTTTACTGTTTTTCAAAGTTATCTGTTTAAAGAAAAAGCAATAATACAGAACGGTCATTTTACTGATTCTGTGTTAAAAAATACACCCACATTATCCCTTAAATAGAAAACCTGTGATGACCTTACAGCAGTGTTTTTAGTACTTTAATAGGACACAGGAAAGCTACATGGACAGCTTAACTTAATTAGCTGCATTGTTTTACAGTTCAGAAGTCGTGCAAAATAGGTAAAACCACAACTGAATGGAAAGCAAAAGTGGGGATACTAAGAGAATGATTATAGAGAAAATGAAATGCCTATTAAAATACAACAATAATTTCTGTTCTTCTTTGAAAAGAATTAAATGCTTCTATTTTTGTGCTTGTTAATATCAGACAAAAGGCAGCCTAGAAATTATGAGCTACAGTTCACACAAAGAATAGCGTTTCTCTCCTATTGCCTCTTCTGCTGGTAGCTAATGGAGAGACATCTTCGAACTTTCTAGAGAACTCTGAACCTGAGAGACATTAAAATGTACTGTAAGGGATATTGTAATTATTGTCAATTACAAATTAGCAGGAACCACCATTTCTAATATGCCTCAAAACACAGCAGTGTGTACATACATAAAAACATTTTTCTCCTAGCAAAAGGTGAATGTTTACCTTTTCATTATCAAATCATATTGAAAGGATTATCTGAATCATTGCCTTATTAGTAAAGAAATTTTGTTGTAGAAGACAAAATGAATCTTGTGTTATAAATCCATTGAAAAAATAGCACTGCCAAGAAAAGTGGTAGCCTTCCAGTAACAAATCACCTTCACCATAACAAACCACAATTATATCTTGAATATATGCATAGCACCAATATCAAAAGCAGTTGCTATTCTGGAGTCTAATATTGTAAATATCTACTACCAGATTTAATGCTTATTACTGAAATTGCTAGTTGCAACAAATGACACATAACCTTTATGTACAATTTCCTTCTTGTTCTTGGAAAAAGTATTAAGGAAGAACCAAGCAGAAGCTGAGATGGGATAACACCAACCAAGATTGCTCTTAGCAATATTGTGTTCAGTGGGAAAGCTTGCACTGAGACCAGAGCTCTGCAATTACGCAGCATGATGGAACAAGGATGAGCATTATATTCTGGGGAGATCATTCCCTCATTTTTTTTTCCTAGTTCATCTAGATAATACAAGCTCCAGAAAAGCTGCTTAGCCCAGTTGGACACAAGTAAGAGGAAAAAAAAAAATTACAATAATTATTAAAAGGCTCATAAGAAACCAAGTTCTTACTTGTGCTAGAAGGGAATCTGAAGCACAAATGTATGCTTTACATTGGTCTTTTATTATTCATAAAGATGCATTTAACACTTGGGGCTTCTCACAGAAAAGTAGCTCTCTCCTTTTTACCATTATATGTTTGATCCTAACTTTCCTCTCTCGCTGCAGGATTCCACCTGACAGCTCAAATCAGTTCTGATAGTTAGGAGGGGAAGTGGAACCTTGGAGGCTTCATAAAGTCCTCTAAGCAAGACAACCTCATACTTTTATGGCGATAAAAAACAAAAACAAAATGCATCACAAAGTAAGCAAAAGAAATGCTAATAAAGAAACAAACATACAGACACACTTGGAAGATCCCAAGAGAACACTGAAAAAAACACAACCATAAACATTTTCAAGCTGTAAGTTTGTTTTTATTTAAAACTGAATTATCTGATGGTAGTTACTCCGTCGTGTCTTTACCAATACCAGTGCACTGCAGAAGCCAAAGAACTGGTAGTGGGCAAAACTCTGAAGTGGCAAATAATGGCAATTCATTGCTGCAGCAAAAGCCTTTTGAAAGATGTTTTATTATTAATAATGGCCAATATATATGGTGTGCAAGAAAGCTTTTACAAATAGTAACAAGAAGAAGAAAAAAAGAAGGAAGATGAGCAAGATGCATACATTGATATCTTGCCTACCCTAAAACACATTTTAATTTAAGGTTTTGTAAAAAAAAATCTTTGAAAGTCCTGCATAGTGTAATTCATCTCTTTGGCTCTCATAGCAGAGCTTTTACCCTTTCTCTTTGGCTTAAAAAAAATTAAGAAACAATTTAGGGAGTTGCCCTTTTGTGGATGTTATTACACATGTAGTTTCCCCTATATTCCAAATAATAGCAGTTATTTCTTGCTTTTCATTCAAACATTTTACTCTGCAGACAGGAAAACTCAAAATATGTAGATTTAACCAAACTGTATAGACACTATTTCTCATTTAAATTTTACTCATAAGAAAAAAATCTCTAATTTTTACAAGATTCAGCTGCAAAAAACTGGCCATCATGTCCAGGCTTTCAGATGACAAGTTTGCTCCCAAGCTGAAAGGATAATGCCTGAATGTATTCAGTGTAAAGTTATTAAGCACTGATACAACACTTTCTTCCCTGGTCCTTAAAAAACCTCCACAAAATGGAAAACGTGGAAAGTTATCCAAGATCATCCCTGACTTTACATTTGAGTTCACAAACAGATGTGTTACTCTGAATTCCCCAAACAAAATAGTTCAGTGGCACACAGTAAGATCTCAGAACTTGACATCTTCCACTTATGATGAGATCTTTTGCTGAACTGTAATTGGATGCAAGTTCCTAGAGTAGTCTTCAGTTTTCCATTGAAGAAATTTGCTTCTCATGCAGAAGGTAAACAAATGCAAAATTTATGCTACAAACTATGTGTATATGGAGTTATCAGAACTATGCTTCCTCTTTCTCTAACTTTCATGAGGATTTTTTGATTCAGCAGAAAGAGATACACATTATTCATCTTCATTGCTCAGCTTATATTTGCCCAGATAGAAACAGAAAAGTATCTCTGACTTATCAGTCACAAGGGATTGAGGACTGGAGAGGAAACGACACAGATTTGCCTCAACAACCCTTGGTAAATGCTCACAATCCCTTTACTTAACAATTTATTTGTACTTAACGTTTTAAAGTAGCTCATACCCAGAACTTTAAAAAGCAGCTGGTACAGCTGACAGAAAATGCCTCGTTAAAGCTGTCATATGGGGCTTCACCAATCAAAGCTATCCAGGTAAAGAAACTCCCTGGGACGGATCAGGGAGTTCTCTTAAGTGACATTTGTCAGAGAGAGCCCTGTGAGATGACTTAGCTTTGGCAAAATTGGACACTCAAGAAACCATCTGATCAATGGGTCCTGGACAGAAAGGCTCAGATGCAGTCATGACTGGTTCTGGGAGAGTTAGCAGAGCTGGTAAGATCTTTCCGAAACTCTGCGAGCAGAGATCAGAGCCAAAGGGTCAAATCTTTGAGACTGAGGTTCAGAGCTGATGAGTTGGTTGGGATGGGTTATTGGGCATCTTCACTAAACTCTACAAAGTAAAGATGATCCCTGCAGAGGCAACATAAGCCAAAAATGACATAGATATCTTTCTGACTGCAGTGACAGAACAGCAGTATAGGAAACTACAATACAGAAAGAAACATTGATTTTACCTATGTGACGATGAGAAAAGGAGGTAACTATTGCATACATCCTTATAAAGCAATTATTAGCATTTGCAGCTATAAAGAGCAGCAGTTGATAAATTATTGTAAGCTAAATCATGATATGAGCTTTGTTTCATAGAGTCCAAGAAGTCACTGCAATGGACACTATAATAAATCCTTCAAAGGACAGAAAGGAGATCTGACTGTGTGTGATGGCAGTGACAGCATGCTTGCAACAGTGCGTTTGGTGACTTCAGTGTGACTCCCTGGGGGAGCCCATATAAGACACTTCTTAAGTGCTTTGCTGCAGATGGTGATTACATCTTACAATAGCAGCTGATTTATACAAAACTAATCAATATGCTGGACTATTTTTTGCATGCACAGCGAACTTGCCTAAAGCAAATAAAATCTGTGACCAGCAATTACTTATTATCAAACTTACCCTTTCCCGAGCACGCTGGATCTTCTCTCTGTCATGGCTGAGGTTTTCCAGCATCTCCTGTCCAATCTGCTCTGCATTAAAAAATCAAAATGCAAATCATGAAAAATATAGCTTCTGACTGTAAGGCCTCAAAATGCCAGGTTAGATTGTAACAAAGCTATTTAAAGAACAGCAGCACCTAATACATGTGATAGCCTAATCCGTCCTCCTAACTGCAAAGAGGACAATATCATTATTTCAACTTTTCCACACAACATAAAACTGCAGGAGTAACACTCAGACCAGAAGCTGTCCCTTTGCCATCCGTCAAGGTTGCACAGGGTCTGGAAACCAATGCTGACCTTTGGTCCATGGAACAAAGTCATGAAGACTTCCAAACCTGCTCTGAGTGCTGGGAGCTTGTGCTACCCACACACCCCTTACATCCACTCCTTGTCTTAACAAGGCAGACAGGAAGCTTTCGCTAAAACACCAGCAATCCTTTACTTCTGAAGATAGTGAGAAGTCATTTAAGAAGAAAATCCTTCTCTATGCCTCTCAGCTTTTACCATTGGTGCTTAAATGAAAGTTGGTTTGAGCTAAGCCCAGTTACTGGTGTCTATTCTTCTCCATCACGTAGTATTTCTGGCAGGTCTGGAGATGCACTGCAATGGATCTGCTGATGTCTGTAACAGCAGACATATACGTTACTCTGTTGGCATCACCATTTGTTTACACACGGGTTGCTTGTTTCCGTAGCTCATGCCGAACCAAAGGTTGCAAAATTATAGCAGAGAAAGGAATCCATGCCTCAAGACAATGCAAGATGCCAAAACTTTATTCTTCAAACAGCTTCAGTCAAATGCTCCTCTTTGACTGAAATAATAGCAGCAAGTATAGAAAAGAGATTTTAATCTTCAAAGCTCTACAGGAACATTAAGAAATCCTCCCTGTATTTCCCTGAAGGAGAAAACGAAGTTAAATCACTGCCATTTACAGGTGCGGAAGCAGACACAAGTAGCTGAAGCAGCCGTAGCTTTGCCTCGGGACACATCGTGAGTGTGAGACATGCACGTTCAGTTGGGCTACTGAGTGAGCTCACCACCTGAGTGAAGCCATAAAAACAGGTTTTCTTCATAAACAACAAAAATCACATCTTGCCTTTGCTCTGGAATAAGTTGGATGCAAGATGTCATTATGTGAGGAGATGTGAGAAAACAAATTGGTTAAAAAAAAAATCACCAATATGCTAGTAGAATAAATTCTTTTCTTTCCCCAACAGATATAGTCCATTCTCAGGGAATAATCCAATCAGAATCACCCCAAACTTTTAAAATCTGGGACGAGTGATTTATTTTCCTACATGCATTTAACAAAATATACACACACTGTCAGATGAAGTCTAAGGAAATTCATTACATGTATATTTCTCTATCTGTTGCCAAGTACAGTACAAGTAAGATAAATATTTCTTCAGATATCTGACCACAAATTGACATCCTCATTATGCTATCTTGTCCCTCTTGGCTTGCTGTGCTTCACTTTTAGCTGTATATATAATGCCTCCCAAAGGTGAAATGTGGTAAGATTTGTGGTTATTGAGTTAAAAAAGCTATAAGGTACCATCCATCTATACAAACGGTAGACTATGAAAGCGATTCGAGGCAGAGCTTCGCCTATGCTTGCATGCCCTAAGACTTACTGGATGAACCCTTAAAGGTTTATTCTTATCAAAGCACTTAAAATACTGGCATATTTTAAAACAGATAAATGCATTCAGTGTAGTCTAGAGGAGAAGGAAAAAAAAAAAGCAAAATACATTAAGATATAGAGGAAATCAATCAACAAATTACTAAACAAGCATGAGGTGAAATTATAACAAATACTTCTCACTAAGAATTATACTTATGGTTGCACAGACAAGGAGCACAAAGAGCACACCTTCCTTCAGAGGAATAATTTTAAAGTAAATGGCTACAATGGCTTGATATTTCACAAACAAAGCTTGGAAACATCTTTATAGGAAACAGCTCTATTTTTATTACACCAATTTTAAGCAAGTTACTGTGGGTTGTTTTTTTTCATCTTCCTCCTGTCACTGGCAAGTTCACACTCTTAGCTTTTTATAATGATTGAGTTTATTTTCCAACCATCAATGTGACAGCAGCATCAACTGTAAGTGAGGGTAAAACACCGTCACTTTGACGAATAGTGTATTTTCCTCTCATTGTCGATGACTGAAGACATCAATAAATAAGGAAGGAGAGCATGTCAGCCAGAATATCACAGAATGAATTGTTGATATGACACTTAGGGATTAAACCTTCAGCCATGAAGTTCAACCTAGCAGAAGGGTCTGAGAACTGAGATAGTTGCGTTTCTTCCCAGCAGCCTCTATAGATAAATAATTGGATGGATCATCAATTTTACAGGAGCAGCTTTACTCTACATGCACTTTAGCTGATGATCTTTGGCCTTTTTTGGGCTAAAATAACAACATAAGTTGAACAAAGAGATATAACGGAGGTAACATAATCTCACAATAAGTTCGCAAACATAAATTGACACCTTTATCTACAGATCCTTTTCATATCCTTGTTCTGTTCTCAGAAAACTCACTGATAGCAACAAAAGTTGATATTTTGCTGAAAGGTCACAACAGTTAAATAAAAATATTAATGCATGAAGAAAATTCAGACTCACAAAATGACACGAAGACTTCTCCTCACTTGGTTTGCAAGTGAAGGTGCTCAGGACTGGAACAAAGCAACATTACCCCACAGTAAAGCTAATTATGGGCTTGATATCATTGCTATCTGCTTGCTATCATTTCTCAGGTTTTCCAAGGACTCTGATGTTTCCCTGACAGTTAAATCAGTTTCCCTTCATGTGGCAGATTAGTGCTTGTAGTGTATGGTTCCTTCCAGATTAGTTACAAAGCAAATTGTTGATGATGCTAATACAGTTATACGAAAAGGTAACATTTCTAAGATATACTGTACTGCATATGCATGAAGTAAGGCCAGTACCCGAACTGAAGATTGTTTTGTGCTGCCAGTAACTGTGTTATTTTCATAGAATCTTCACAGTGTTAATTAGTTGGTGCTACACTTTCTACCTGAAATTCCCAAAACAATGCAGAAAATTATGTTTCAAAATTGCAGCTGAACTATAAAAAGCAGAAGGGTGAATGCATTCATGTCCTTATAATCTGTTTTCTGACAGGCAGCAGGAATGTTCAGTATAGCAATTATCTCAGTCTTAAACAATGTTGCGATGAACAGAAAAAAATTCTGAAGTACATAAATGTATTAACAAACATCAGTCTTAAGGAGTGAATGCCAAAATTCACAGCTGCAAAACACTGCACCTCGAAGGTGTTTAAACAGAGCAAAGGAAACCAGCTTTTTCAGAGCTGAACAGTTTGATAATAATGAGATGCTATGGGTCTCACACAAACAGTGAAGGTCTATAGTGCAAAAAAGAACGTAACCCATTTCTTTTCCTAAAACACTGAACCCAATTTGAAGAATGAAGATTTCCCCAATTGAAAAACAACTAACAGATGCAAGCCCAAATTCTCTCCCTTCATCCGTGTAACAACTGGAAATTGGCTTTCAACTTTTATATTGACATACACCCACAAGACAACAATCATTTCTAGCGATGCTTTACACTTCTGAATATGCCCTTACTTTGGAATTTGCATGTAACCTATATGAAGTATTTATTTATAAAATAGTGTAAATCATAATTATTTCATGTATGTTCCACAAAGCTTGATTTGTAATACTTACACACACATCAGGGATGCAAAATAAATAGTACTTGACTAGTTTTTCTTTTCATTTTTCTTTTTCTTTTTTTGCTTGTAGTCATTTAAGTATTTACAGCCAAACTGACTTTGAAAGAGCTTTTTCTAGTCACTTTTTTCCTTAAGAACAAGTAGTATTGAGTAATAATAATGAGTAATGTCAAGAGACAGGAATGATGTGGAATGAGCCACTCCAGGCTTTTGGGTAAATAAACATGTATTTTAATTAATTTTGATGACAGAATCTGCATTTTTTCTTTTCATATGAAAAATAATAATAAAAAAAAGCAACGTGGTTTAATAAAGCACTTTCCTCTCAAAAAGTACCCTGTATGTCTGTACATACTTACATAAAATGAAAGAAAACATGTTTTGTAACAGGCAGCTGAAATGCTGATACAGTTTAAAAACACTAAAAAGGATTACAAACAACCAAATCATGCAGAGCATGCCTGAAGTACGATTTGTCCAATCTTGTGTTATGCACAATGCACACACGTGAGCTGTGCAATTAGAGGTGGGAAGTCACAAACTAATTTACACCAGGAAAAAGAGATGATCAAGTTAAAAATCAAGAAGAAATAAGCTCAAAAAAACATCCACAACACCATTCGTCACGGCATAAGGAATCAGAATAAGAATGGATAAGATCTCCACACTGAGCTCCCCAGGCTTGCCTAGAGAGTAGCACCATTGGAGAACACACTTCTCTGTTGGTTTTGCATAGAGACACAGCCTACTGTGAAGGCAGAGCAAAACCTTATGGAATATTCTTAGACATGAACTAGGCTGGCACAGGTAGAAATCCAGTAAACACATTCAAGGCCGGGACAGTTTTTTCCAAAACACTGTCACTCTGCTCTGGAGAAATTAAAGGTTTAGATTTTAGGAGACTAGAGAGATAAATCATTAATGACAGTTTCTGGGAAAAAAATACAAAAATGCTAGAAGGTGTTAAATACTGGCTGTTCAGAGGTGGCAGCAAGCAGATTTACAAACTTGGAAAATATATAGCGTAGGAGTCAGAAGAATTTGGGGTTAAGTCAAAATGCTTTATGCTTCTGACAGCAGAAAGTTAATAAAGAAAGTGATGACACATCTTTATGTGTAGGGACACAGGTAAAAGTCCTATAAATTTACAAGCTCGCAGTTGATGAATATTATGTTGAACAGTCAATATAATTAGATACAGAGGGATTTAGATCATTACAATTATTAAATGACAAATACGGGTTAATACAGATAAGTGAAGGATGATATAATGGCTACATGCCAATGGAGAGAATGTTTGCACAACATTAATGGTGAAATGTGAGAGTTGTTGCTCAAATGACTCCTGAATCCGCAGCAAAGAAATTAATTTGCATGTTGGTCACTTAACATAAGAAATTAAAAATTAGCTACACGTTGTAGGGACTGGTTGATATCTTCAGGAGAACTGCTGTATCTTACAAAGAGTACTGACAGTCCACAGTGTGTACTGAGGACATCCAGCACTTCCAGAGCTTTCAGAAATACAGGTACAAGAGAGGAAAAAAGGAGATGCATTCTCTTACTGCAAAAGCAAAAAAACAACTAACAATATCTCCAATGTGTCCACCAAACTTAAAATACAAATGTTTTTCTAATGAGAAAGGTTTCTATATACTATAATAGATGTTCACAGTATTCTTTTCATTGGCCAACAACAAAAGGGTCTGCAAATCATGAGATGAGGGAAGCCAGAAAGAAAAGCATCCAGAACATCTAGCCAGAACTTGGCGCTGTGCTTTGTTCAAAATAAGGAAGATGAGATATTTGAGGAAGATGCCACACACCTTTAAGAACAAACTAGGAGCATTTCATAACCAATACCTCTCATGGTCCAAGCCCACTTTGTCCTTCCCAAGGGAAAAAAAAAAAAAAAAAAAAAAAGATAAATGAGAAGAATATAGGAAAAAGAAAGAAGATGATATATGACAGACCTAGTGAGTTCACCTCTAGTAGCCTTTTCTTTTTCTAAGGTTTCATAGCTTTTCTGAAATCCTAACTTACATCAATCTGATGGTATAAAGCCACTCATTTCTCACTAACTGATGTATTATTTTTCTGTCTTCTCCCATCACCCATCTATCTGAGCTCCCTCACTAATATCCTCCCAGCTACGTTCACAGGAGGTGACAGACTTTGATTCCCCTGAAAGTGTCTATATTGAAGCCCAGACCTTGTTCCAGCCGTGCTCAGCAAGGCTTATCCACTCCAAATCCCTCCCTTCACTTTTCTTTTCTTCTCCTTGCTTCGAAAAAGTTCTAAGGCAAAAGAAATTCTTGCTTAGTGCATCAAGATAAGTAAACAACTTGCTACTCTCATTTCAGTCACACATGGAAGTGAAGTTGGGAACCAGCCCTCAGCATCCTTTCTTCCTTCCACTTGAAGTGCTGTCAGAATGGGAAAAGTCCCCTCCTGCTCTGAGCAACAGTGCAAAGAATGGATGTTGCTTCATTACAACACTGCCCATCCTGAACTTTTCTGAAGGCAGTTTAGCTTCGAAGAGTATTAGCAATCGTTACATCTAAATCAAGTTGAAGAAACATACCCTTTAAAACTTGATCGACAAACCATCGCTTAATTAAAACTATGACTCCAAACAGCAACAAGACAACAGGGATCTTTGGTTCATCTAACTAAGGCTGAATTCATAGTCATAATTTAATAAAAAATGCTCCACCATCTACTCAAAGCAGTGTAAATAATTACTTTGGACCCTGCAGTATTCCTTACTTCAAAGACTCAAGACGTGTAGGCAGAGACTTGGCAACTTAGGCTACTGCATACAGCAGCTCGAGGCCTTGAAAATCATGCAGCTGGCCCTATCTCTACAACTGATTTACTCTTAATGCAATAAATACACTTCAAGAGACAGAGCTTAGCACAAAATAGATGAGACAGACTCTTAGGCAACACACAAACAGCAAAGTCCAATTAGGCTATCAAAAGATAAGAAAATATATAAAATGTTGAAATACAACTTAAAATTGAAGCATGGAACAGAACATATTTAAAAATATTTAACTATACAAAGACCCAGCACATAAAATTTAAAGCATTTAAAGCAAAGAACTATGTCTGGTAATTATATGTGTAAGTACTGGAACTTTGTTTTTCTTCATGTACTGTTTCACATAGCTAAACAGTAACAATGAGGTTCTTTCCAGCATATCCTTTTGGACACAAAAAAAAAATCCATGAAAAGAGCGTTTTCACTCTGACAAATGGCTACTAGAAGCAAGAAGCAATGTCAGCAAATGAAAACCAAGACAGAGAGAAATACAACGACATATGGGTTTGTTCAGATTTCCCCCAATATCCTAGTGTACCAGGTTTACTCTGGATCCACAGACAGATTAGAAAATCGGAAAAGATCACAATAGGAGCAAGAAATCTATGCTTGTTTGATTTTTAATACTTCCATAGACCTAAAAGGTGCTTTAACCTGCCTTGCGCTGTTCAGCAATTCATTTTCAATGCGAATGGAAGTATCTCTTGCTGTATTCACAGCCATATTTAAGCTAACAAAAAATAGAAAGAAAACAGCATCCAGAAAAATAAAATAAACCTAAAGGACAATTAATAAATAATGCTTAACGTTATTGACCAAAAAGTGTAAGAGCTCTGTGCAAGAATAAAGCATTCTGAAAACTACACATATGTATAAACTTTCTTAAACACTGCAAGGCCCACAAAGTAGGTGAATAGCTCAGCAACCTCGAGGCTGGCTTCAGTGCAACTCATTCTTTGAATACGAATTAGCAATGGGTAATCGCAGCATATTTATGAGGCCTTTTGCCTGGTCCTTTTCTCCAGTGAATGCTGTATTATTCATTGCGTGTGCCCTGACCCCAGTGCGCTCCTGTTCTGACAAATCATACTTGATTAAGACAAATCTTTATTAGTTAGCTAGTCAACTTCCCCATTTATCATTTGCAAATCCCATTCTCCTTTTCAGGTACAGTAGAAGTAACTGAAACCGTTTTTTTTTTTCCAAATAAAATGAAATGCTTGTTATAGACAGTAAGTGCAAACAGGAGCTTAGAAGACAGTAATAGATGATGAAACGAAGGTTTAACAGGCATAAATTACAAACATGGCAAAACTCTAACACAATAGCTTATTTTAGATAGGCTGAGGGAACATTAATTAGCCCATCCTTTCAGTGCTTCTATTTTGCCACCGACTAAATCTCTCAACATTTCAACACCATAAAAAAAGAACTGTATTGCAAAGGTGGAGGCTGAAAGTACAGAGGTTTAAAACATAATAATAAAGAGATTACCGAGTAAAGTTATTGTTCAGGGTTCCTATCAAAACAAAACAAAACAAAAAAATTTAAAAGGAGGCAAAACAAATTCAAAATTATTCATGACATTCAAATTTCCATTTAAATGCAATATTTCTCCAAAGACATGGCAATTTGGAGAGGAAAAAACCCTTTATAAACAATGTTGGTTTATTCAGTGGTAATTTACAACTGGGAAAGCTTGTGATGTCTAATGAGCACAAGTTTTGTCACGATGGTTTTGCTCACAGAGAGGAATCTTCCTTTCTTCTTTCAGGACTCCGGAAATCTCAAGTAACTATTTAGAAATGGAAGACAAGGAGTAAAGGGCTGAGTTCCAGTACTGTCCCAAACTTGGTCTGTCCTCTGGAGGGACCTTTATGAAATGTTCATGGCACCTAACTCAACAGTCCTTGCTGAGATGTCTTCTACAGAACTCCCACTGTGCCAGAAGGCAATACAGAGAAATACACCTAGATGATGGCGCATGGCACTGACCTAGATGCTACAGTCAAGGTAAATGTCTGTTTACTCCATAGGGTGCATAAATAAAAGGAAGAAAAACATAACCTTGAAAACATGAGATCATTATGAGGAAAGATCGTGCAACACATTTCAGAAAGAATGGGGACAAAAGCACCCGAACTGGGCAGAAATTCAGCAGTGAAACAATGCTGTAGAACTGCTGCTAAGAACTGATCTAAGGAGACACCACTATCTTGATTGAGAAAAAATGTGACAATTTACATGTGTCTGTATTTTTGTTTCTGATGAAGTTTAGTAGTTTGTATATTTTACCATGCTTTGAGTCTTCCATTTATCCGTAATTTCAATGCCTCTATTAGAGCCTGCTCATTTGAAATATACAGTAATTTAAAAACCTGCACCTACAGGACAAAACACTGACACTACCATCTCTGTGCTGCCTACACAACGATCTTCTCACAGGCTCCTGCCTTTCTCCACTCAGATCTGCCCACGTTAAGTCATTTTTCCCCTGTTCATATTTTTCTTCTTAGCCTGTAGGACCAATGCAGCTATGGATTCTTTTCCTTTTTCACACACATCAGCTAAGTGTTAGTTATTTCCATCCACAACATTGCCTTCGATTACACACAGAGTAATGCTGAGAAAACCACCACCTCATTAAACCCACAGCAAGGGAACAGAAGGAACAATGAAAAATACCTGATGGTCTGGCAAATCACTGTTATCAGGAGGTATATAAGAAGGAAAGAATCCAGACTGATTTTAAAATCCAGGCTGAGTTTGCAGGGTTATATATAAAATCTCTGCTCTTGTACTTGTCAACCAAAGATATTTCTTCTGGAAATTGCTGAGATGGAAATAAAGGCTTTCCCATAATACATTTTTTTACAGCAATCGTCAGAGCAGAATTATATTTTAGAATCAAGTTAAGCTCTTCAGATGGCGTTTAAGAGGCAGACTTACATAGGGCCTTTACTGCATGTAGGCACAATCTGTTTCTAAGGGATCCCTGCAAGGAAAAACTGTTGAAAAAATGAGTTTTCAGTAGGTGTCTAGGATGACAAGTGTGATTTCTTCTGACGGAGGAACTCAGCAACACTTACGCTTGTTTTTGGCATCTCCACACTAGACTACTGCTTTATGGTTTAATTGAGGGCACACCTGGAGACAACTAAAAACAAACAGCTCCAGAACAGACCAGCTTACTGTGTGGAAAAGTGACTTTTTGCTTGGATCCATCCGAAGCAGCTGCTTGCAATGCTCCAAGTGCAGTCCCAGCTCCTGGAAGCCATCTTTGAAGCCCTTGGTGGTCTGGGCTGCAGCTGCCAGACACTGCTTCTCTCTGCTAGGTGTTACTGAGTTGTCATCAGCAGGGATGCATGTGCTGGAGGTGCTAGGAAGAAGCACTGGCCCCTGAGCAGTCACAAAATGTCCTAGGTCCCCTCACTCCTGTCGGCCCCCAGATCTATCAACATGCAAGCTATGCTGCCAGAGCCATCAGGTAGGCTTCTGGGGAAAGCAATTAACAATTTCATAAGACAGCAGGCCAGTGTTAGCATTTATTTGTGTGAATAATATATATTTCTTTCCTGGACTTTTTTTTTTTTCTGCTTAGAAGACCAACGAGAGCAAAGCAGTCAGCCCAACAGCCCCTTTCCTGGCACAGCAAAGGGACTTTCTGGATTTTCTGTCATGTTCAGAGCACAAGGAGGTCAAGGCCAGCTTCTGTATTCACAATGAATGGCATGCCACCTATGGGCAGTATAATCCAGACCTCGCTCGTCTTTCTTACCTATGTCCACGGCCATTTTCACGTTTTGTTCCTATTTTGGACACGAGTTTAAAATACATATATTTAATATCTATGAAAATTTCTTGGAGCCATCTTTAACGTTGCAAAACGGGATGTGAGAATATTCCCCAAGGCGACATTTGTGCCTTTTTCTCCTTTTCTCAAATGGGTGTGAGGGAATCCACTCCAGCAGAACGCAGTAGCTACCATTAAAAAGATTGCACTCCTTCGGAAAGCATTCAAATATTGTATGTAGTTTGTGAGGCATGCATTTTCTTTATAAGTACCAGTCTGAATATCATTTTAATTGAAAAAACAGCATTAGGAAGTATTATCAAAATGCAAACTGAAGCGGCACGCTCTCCTCAACTACAGAACGCTGCTTTTAATCTCACAAAGGATTTCCAAATTATTTGAGCAGCAAAATATAATTATCCCACAATCTATCAAATTGGTAAATTATTGCGGCGCGACATTTTATCACAAACACTCAGTTTACAACCATAACTTTGCTGGAAATTCTCAAGAAGCGTTAAACCGATGTCAGTGTCTCAGTAATTTCGCAGTTTAAAAACAGTTAGAAATGTAATGACTACACTGCACTTGATTAAAGCATTTACAGCTCTAATCAAAAACTGACAGCAAGATCAAAGATGTTAACTTAAATCTCTCTTCTAATTATGTTTAAAATGCCACACCTCAGGCCTGTCTCTCCTCTTCTTTTTCAAACCAAATTCTGCTTAAGAAAGATCTAACACTTCTTAACAGTTCATTATCCAATAAAACTATTCAAAGCTTAAAAGCAATCTACACAATTAGTCAGGACCTCAGGGAGTCCACCGGTAGTCTTTATTACAGGGCTTCATATTAAAACACCTTAATTATATTTGTCAAATGGATTTCATTAAAACCCATCGTCACTTTAATTTTCATATTTTGACAGTGCTGGCATAGCATTATTACCACCTGCCAAGCTACGAACTACAACAAAATTATCAAATTCCTTCAAATACTAAGCAGGTTTTTTTTTTTTGTAGCTGACCAATGATTTCCTTCTTTTTTGTGAATGCACCATAATTAAGAGGAATAATTAAAGTTCCATGTTGAAGCAGCATATACACAAGTGAAATCGTGCGGTGTATCAGCTGCAGGTGTGTAAATAAGAACCTATATGGATACCTGCTTGCCAGGAGCACATAACACAAAGGTAGGACACATATACTGAAGTGCTTCTGAATAATAAAGCCAAGACATCAAACAGAATGAACTATTATTTAAT
Source organism: Lagopus muta (assembly GCF_023343835.1). Classification (NCBI taxonomy): domain Eukaryota; kingdom Metazoa; phylum Chordata; class Aves; order Galliformes; family Phasianidae; genus Lagopus; species Lagopus muta. Next base: position 57,343,059 of record NC_064437.1, on the reverse strand, counting down.
CAAATGACAACCATGATGACTTGAAAGCAGAGGACATTTTAACTTCCACTCATTATACTGTCATTTCGACACAACAGATCTGGGGATTATGACCATATACTGTAACCACAGTTTTATTTCAGATATAACCCTCTGAGGTTCCACTTGGCTTTAGACAATCACGCTGAAATATAATTAGAACAAATTACCCTCTCTAATACACACAGTACCACTACACTGGCTTCTGATATTTATGATGCATTCCCAATGCAAGACTCGTATTTTATTTTATTTTTAAATACTCAATGACACAGCAATCAACAGTTTTAGACAATTGCAAATAATACAGAACACGGTACTGGCATCTATACTGCAATGCAGTTTGGTCTGCTAATGTCATAAGGAGTATATAAAGAAATATTTTCCTCTTTTTTCTTTCTTGAAATACTGTCCAGAAAACAGAAAGAAAACAACAATTTACCAGTATTGTGCTTATATTTACTGAGCTAAATTCAAGCCTGATTAACTCCATGTTCTTCAGTGAACATGTGTATGAGATGAATTTGGCCCACAACAGATAAAACAATAGCATGCAAATTGCAATGGGGAAAGAACAGAGAATTTGCCTTTCTTTCATATAATCATAACAAGAAATAAGAAATGAAGAGGTTTCTGCCATATGTCTGACACACTTCACTGCTTTGTACGAAGGTCTCAAGAGTAATGATCTCTGTGTGTTATGAATATTTTAAGACTCACTAAATGTTCTTGGATTATTGTGGGTAAAACTATGGAATTTTAAAGAACTAGTTAAAATGACAATTAAATATTATTCCTACTTAAGAAAAAATGGTTAATAATTTTTTAATGTAATATCAAGGAGGAAAGCCTCAGCCCCTTTCACATCCTATTACAAGTTTTGGCAAAGGAATTCTTGAAGACATGCTGGGTTCTATTTTATTTTTATTTCATTATATTTCTTTTTATCATTTTAATTGCTTTTAAATGACAAGTAAAACAGAATACTTAGAAGCAAGGGACTACGAGCTGAGCACAGATCTCCTCTTCGATTTTTTGGCAAGTCATTTATTTCTGGCAAATCACTATTTCTTTTATGCTATTTAGTCTACCTGTCAAATGGGAGGCAAATAATGTTTCTACTAGAATCCCACCAAATCAGAAAGTGCTCATATCCTGCTTTGCTTCCGCTATCAGGATACCTTACAGTGAAATAATCAGAATTTTCAGGTGCCTACCATTCAACCTCAAATTCCCATTCAACCTTGGGTGCAAGCAAAGGTTCCTCTTAGGAACCCCCTATCTCAAACCCAGAGACAATGCAGGAATTACGCAGCATCTTGAAAGCAATCCCACCCAAGCCAGAGTGTTGACTTGCTTCTACTGAGACGGCAAGAGCCGACTCCTGTGCTCAGTGCAGGGATGGACGGACAGAGAAGCTTTACCAGACCACAGGCAAATGCATATTAAGGATGATTATTTCTTCCTTTGTTGTTTTAATGTGAATGTGAGGAAGGGGTGGCGGGAAAACAGCCAAAGGACAGGAGGAGCTGATTGGTAAAGAAAGCTCACATGAGTCCTTGATAAAACAGCCATGCTTTCCCTCTTGATATTTCTTCCCCTCCTTGCACCCAGATTTCTCTTCTCCCTGTGAGCACTCTGTAAGGCTCTGCTTTTGGTTCCCTTCCTGCACAGATCTGCAGTAATTTACGCCTGGAGAATCTCAGCACAAACAAACTCAGCTACTACTTAATAAGTGACAGATTTCCCTCTCTGCTTCACTACCATTTCCTCTCCAATCTATCTCATTGCTTAGCTTTCAACTCAAATTCAACAAAACACAGCAGTTCCTTGTCCTCCCAACACATCTCCTCTCCATCTATACTCATTAATTGCAACATGATCATCCCCTTTTTCACCCAGACTCAACATCTTTTTTAACTCAGTGCTCTCAATTCTGGGCAATCTGTCCGATTCCTTCTGCCTAACGTTGATACAAAACAGTCTGGTCCCATCCATTCACCTTCCTAAAACTTCCATATAGGCTCTCACTTTTCTTTTTTTTTTTTTTTTCCTTACTACATACTTTTTTTTTTTCCCTAGCCTGGACATAAATCTATGGTATCACAGTAATACAGGGCAGTGTTACAAATATCTTTGTTTACTTTTTAGCACAATAGTGGTGATCTTTTTCTTTCTAGCCATGTCATTGCCTCTCCCCACTTCAGCACCCTAAGCAACAGCTACATTTCTACATTTCTTCCATAGCCAACCCTATGTTGTCTGACTTCTTTCATTTGCCACAGCATATTAATTCCTTTCTGAACTCAGGCATCATTCACTTGTAAAATTTTCACCCCAGCTCCTCTGCACTTTCTCCCATGTTGCCACTCATGATTGTAAGAAGCAGACCATAAAAAACTCATCACCTCATCACATTCCCAAAAGCTCTGGCTTTTCTTGTCCATCAATATACCACACAGCCATCACTGCAACCTCAGCTAAAACCATGAACCTTCACGTTATATGAATTCCTCAATGCCTGGTGGAATGCCTACTTGCTTGCATTCCTCGCAAGTAGGGATGGGCATAATCCATGATGGAAGAGGGATGTACCATTAGAAAGAAGGTATCAGTCCTTATCTTTACTGTTGCACTGGAGGTGTGATGCAGAGATTTATGCCACACTACTGTCAGACTTTACTATTTTAAAACCACCACTATCCCCCACAAGCTATCGACAAATGGAATGTAAATCCTGTTGTCATGAGTGAATAATTTATTAAATTGACAGTATTACTAATAATTACAGAAAGAGTGTCTGTTTCTCTCTCTTGACAAACAGGAAGACAGCCACATTTCCCATTTCAGCTATGATACACAAGGAACAATTCAAAGTGATGCTTGTCCCTGGCTGGCACGCATTCTTTACCATTTGAAGTTTATTTGATACAAATGAGGGCCTACAGAACCCTGCTGACATGAAGTCACAGAGAGCATATACATTTATGAATACTGCATTTACTGCACTTTGTATGCAATGTTTGTTAGGCCTCGGTGTTGAAATCTCAGCTCTGAATCTATCTTGAAGATGTCAAGGATGTGTTGTGAGCTGTTTCTTTTTTCCCCCTCCCAAAAGAAAAAAACCCAACACCACAACAGCCTTTACGACTTTAATTATCTAGATCATGTTATCTGCTTTATTTGAAATCTTATTATGGAAGCTACAAACCTTTTTTTTCTTTTTTCTTTTTTCTATTTTTCTTTAAATGGAAGGAAATGTGAAGACAGAACTGTCCAGCTGGATTAGGCATTTATAAAACCTAGTGCCAACAGTGAGCTGTCAAAGCCAGCAATCAAATGCAACCCTGGCAAAAAAAGAATGCAGACTGCTGTGAAGAGATTTACTTAGAGGAAACTCTCAAATTGTGCTTTTTTTTTTTCTTTTTTTGTCCCGACTCTTCTTTCCAGTAGCAGTTTTTGCTGCCTGTTTCTTGAAGTTTACTGTCGCAGTTCTACAACGCAAAAGATCTGGCTAAAAAATTGTGGTTCTCCTTCCAAAAATTAAGCTCCATTAAATTGTGAAGTAGGCATTAGCAAAAAGATCTCCACAGTATTCCCAGGATTGAAAAACAAGCAACTATACAACAAGAGGGTAACATTTGTATTTTGGCCTTATCTATTCTGCAGGATACCTACACTTCTAGGAGTCTCTCTCCACTACAAAGTGAAATGCTACATAATTATTTTTCAGCAATGTCCTGAAGACTTATTAATACCTATTTTTTAAGATTTTAAGAATGACATTCTCTCTGATTTATATACTGTCCTAGTTTTAATGCAACAAACAAAAAATAGGATCATAATGCAGCACACTTGGTGATACATGCGTGTTTTCCTCTGAACAGAAAATCAACTTTTAGTTAAAGAATGTGACATGAGGAGCTACAGAAACAACAGTAGATTCATATACTGGATAGACATAACAATAGTCAGCTGAATAGTCCGCTTTCATCATTTGGGATTTTGAAAGCCACTGTAGTCTTAAATTTTAACCTGAAGAGAAAATTTATAGAATATTGTCTAGTTTTCCTCATTTAAAATTGAATTAGCCATTATAGTCAGAAGCTTCCCACCCCATACAAGTAAAGAAATCTGTATCCATTCTAATTTAAAAACTCTAATCTTCATTAAAAATATAGTTGATTTCATTAGAGTTCCATCTATTACATGCTGTAATGATTTAATTGTGCCTATTAGATCCACAGTATTCCTAGAAATGGAGGAGTTGCAGCTGGAGGATTGTACCGCTCTATTCTAGGTAAATTGTGAAGGAGAAAAGAGGCAAGATCTCAAACCAAGTATTCCAGTATGACAAATAACTCTTCTTCCTGGGCTTCGCTTTTGTAGAAATGAGAGAAGCATTTAACTCTCCTACTCTGCAAGTAGCTGAAAATGTACTGCATATTTTAATAATGACATCAAATAACTTGCTAATTCGAGATCCTTTAGCCAGCCGTGCGTCCTAGTGAGAGACAATGCATGAGCCCTCTAAAGTATCCACAATACAGAATATGTTCCTTGATAATATCATTAAGGCATGATGACATGTAGCAAGCAATTGCGGGCAAAGGTCAATAACCTGATCCATTTATACAACGAATGCCTGTTAAAACAGTGTTTAAAGAACAATTGAATGATTGATGACCATAAGCTCTGTGTTGGCCATGATGTGCCGCATGCACATCCAGCATGTTCTGCAAAGCACCACACGCCCCTCTTCTGCTATGGGTTGGACTGGGGGAAAACCGTGTTTTGCTAAAACGAAAGCAAAACTGTTAGACAAAAATGCTGAAAACAGTAATTGAGTTAACAAAGCTCTGAAGACAAATTTGTTAGCACTGGGCAGTATAAATAGGCAATGCTTCTGATCCAACTGAACACAGCTCGGTTTGGATATGAAATGCTCAGGGCAGAATTGACAGCAAACATCCTCTGAGTTCCATGACTCATTGGGTGAAAGAAACAACAACAAAAAATTGACCACCCTACAGATCTCTATCACTGATTTTTAAAATACTTTCTTTCATTTTTAATTCCAACTGATGTATAAAAATGCAGTTTCAATTGACATACATTTGAATCCAGCCAGCTTCAAAAGTCATTGGCAAAATTCACAGGCACCATTTGTTGCGTTAAGAAAAAAGGGAGGCGGGTCATTTCCAAAATACTTTTGTTGTTTTAATCTGCCAGCGGCCATTATTCTATCAACAGAGTGTTGCACACTTCTCAGAATTCAGCCCTCTTTTCTGAAGAGTAATTAACCTAACAGCTTCTTGCAAGTCATTTTTCTGTCTCATCAGAAAAGCACGGTGACCTGTATGTTTTGTAGGACAGGCATGCTTCCCGAAATTGTCATTTGGTCTCTTCACAGAATTAATTATCTCATTCGAAAGTGACCACACTCCGCTTTCTGTGACCAAAACTGTTCTTGAAAAATCATTAAAATATATACATGATCACAGAAATAACAAAATAAACACGATCCATTCAAAGCATTTGATATTTTATAACTGTAATGTTTCTGCAAATGCACTGAGACCACACTGTGCTGCTGATGTGCACCCTCCAATTAAAGAGCACTTCTGCTCACAAGCCAGTTCCTCGTGGAGGTGTTAAGTGGCATTCACCAGAATCAATGATATAAAAATAAACTCCCTGCCATTTTGCTGCATCCACAAACAGGTGTGGCCTGATCTTTTACTAAGACAAAAAGACACACAGGGACTGTATCTCAGCATGAGTCACAAAACAAAATTACAGTCCTGTGCTGCACTTCCTAAAGAGACTTCCTAAAATATGATTCCTAAGCCAGGGGCAGAAGACGGTGCTGCTGGTTAGAACAGCTGGGAGCTGGAACCACTGCCCAGCAGAATCCCTTCTGTATCTTGGTACAACAACCAAACCTATCACCAACTTGTTTTAAGGAAACAAAGTTCCACGCTGAAAAGCACTTTGTGACCGCTCTTGGAGCTCGATTAATCCCCCAGAACTGCAGAGTTTCTGTGTGACGCAATAAGCAGATCTATACTGGAATTCTATTTAAGAAACATATGTATGAAGACTCATCACTTTTTTTTTTTTTTTTAAACCAGCAATCCCTCATCAATGAGGAACACAGCTAAAAGAAAGCAGAAAATGGTTAAAGCAACAGTGAGCTGCACAATGATTACTTTCCCATCTCACCCTTGGCAATGATGGAAGTTCAGTCTGCTCATTAACACACACACGCAAAAAAAACTGATAAAGAAGGATGCCAAGTGCTCAAACCTTGTTTAAGTTTTGAAAGCCAACAGCAGTTGACTTACTAAAGGAACCCATCCTGTCTCCGCCCTGTTTGGCTCAGTAGTTGAAGCCTCCTCTGCCTACATCTTTTAATCATTCATACCAGAGAAGATTTTTTGCCACTAGACACCAGAGGCACATCACACTTCTCACTCCAAGGGTCCAAAGCCATTTTCAGGGAGTCAGTCTATTTGCTGTGTCCCATCTTTAGAAGTCAGGTTTTCATCCATCTTGCCCTATCAAGGAGATCGACCTGTTTCCTTTTCCCATGATACAATCCCATTTCTTCCCATCCCCCCTGTCCACCTGCTCCCATCAGCTCCTCCTGTACCCTCTGGTCTTGTCAACCACAATGTGAACAAAGCCCTGTAGCCTGTTGGTTTCATTATGAACTGCAAAACCAGAGACTCGTGGTTTCCAGAGGGAAAATTGAGACAGAGGAATGTTACGGTTCTTCAGCAAGTCAGAAAAAAGCAGTGACAATTATCTCCCTCCTGATTTCCAGTTTCTTAGGAAATCATCTGCCATAAGACTGTGAATTTTTGATTTCTGTGAAGAACAGAAGAGGAAGGTTTTTTGGGAGCGTCACTGCTCCCTTTTCTCTCTTTACACACCCACCAACAAAACAGAGCAATGCCCATCTCCGTCAGTGCCCCTAATATGCTGCAGATGTTTGAATGTTAGCAAGATTCCACGTGTCAAAATAAAACAGTTGAACATCTCCCTTGTAAAAACAAACAAACAACCCACAGTTTGCGGGAGCTAGGACCCTTACTCTTTGCACTCTTACATGCTCTCTGAAGATGCAGGAAGAAGCGCAGTTTGCCTCTCCCAGCGTTATCGGCACAGAAATCGGTATCTCTGGCTCTGCCCACATTGGGGAGCAGGAGCGAGCCCGAGCTCGGGGCGTGGGGCTGCAGGGCAGGGGCTCACTGCAGAGCCAACACCAATAACATCTGAGACCTGCAGTGAAGGTACGCTTGCTGTGGGAGCATGTGTGCAGATAACTCACAGCTTCTCTCTACATTAAAGAGCGCTACAATTTGTTGGGTTTGCTTTTTTTTTTTTTTTTCCCCCTTTTTTGGCCTAGGGAAAAATCTACCTTCACTTTATTAATAGTGAATTCAAATGGTTTTTCTCCTGCAATTTAACAACTTTTTTTTTTTCTTTCCTGCACAGAGACCAGATATTCTTCTCTCTCGATCACTTCAACATATTTGTTCTGCATTATTTTTTCATTCGCTGTTATCCCGGAGGCTCTCAATGTTTAAATAGCTCGCTCCCTCCCTCCCAAGAAAAGCTGTGCACTAATATCGATCAACTTACGCTGGAAGTTACTATAAGGCATTTTTCAATAATCAGCCTGGCTGTTCTGAGAGCGCCTTGAATATAACCCTTAGGTAAACAGCATAATACACAAGGAACATTTCCTCAGCAAGCACATCTCTGCAGATGGCTGCTAATGTTCTGCCAAACAAAGAAGTTGATGCTGACTTTATACTGTGCAGGTCACAGGCAAGTCACAACAGCTAATGACATCCTTATTCCTATGCACAGAATTTAGTCTTCACAGGAGACTTGTGCATTTAACAACCTGATAGCTATATGCCCTTCAAACAAAGGATCGATGGTAAATAATCACTTAATGAGTAACAATTTATTTTTACTAAAAAAGAAGAAAATAATCACAAACAAAATCCCACTCTTCTGAGAAGACAAAACCTGTAGCTGGACAACATTTCCAAGGTTTGGCTATGTAAAGCACCCTACTCAGTGAATTACAGTGAATGGGAACTCTCACCTGGCTGAGAGGAAAGCAAGAAAAAATTATTAGAAGCTAAATAATTAAAAATAAATTATAGGAAAGTGATGATGTGTGCATACTTTATGTGAAGAAATATGCTTGCCTGCAAGGATAAGTAAGCTACTCTAAATATCCTTGCCTGCAAGGATGAGTAAGCTACTCTAAATTCTTAGGCCTTCCTTTAATTCATCCCTGTCTTAAAATTCCAGTCTTATTCTATTTTTACACTGCTTCATTAATCAAAAATCGGAGAGAAAAGTTGTTGGAATGAAATACTTGAAATCATTCATACTTTCTGCCTTACGTAGTCACATTCACTTGGTACTTCATGTAGTACTTAATTCTAAAATGAAAAACAGAGAGAGTTTCAAGTTCTGCTCTTAACTCTGGAGCATCCAATCGCCCTATGTTGTTTTTCTAGCTGTTAGGAATCCTTAGAAGAAAAGTTTGTGTAAACTGAAAGGGCAAAAATGTCAAAGGTAAAAATAGCTCTTTGCACACTGTAAAACCAGTGATGTTCACACCCATCAGTGGGCGAAAGATAAACATCCTATAAGTAAATAACACTGAAATAGATGGCTCCTATGAATCCTGGAGACAGCACAAACTGTTTTGTTGTTTTAAGAAAAGATGAAGTATAAGCTAAATCATGTGACTTTAATGACAATTTCTGAAAGTACTTTCAGATCAACATCTCCGCCAGAGAGTCCAAGCAAAGCTCACTGCATGCAGCTGTATGCAATGCCCTGCTGGCATTGCCCTCAATACTGTCCTCTCTTCCTACCGTGGAGTGAGCTGTACAGTGGCCATCAATAGTGACAGCAAAAAGGGGAGTATAAGACACCAAAGCTTTGGGGATCCCTATATGCTCTGCCTGGGGATGCACTTGCGGGCAGCCAGAGAGCTGAGGTGCATTAAGTTCAGCTCTCTTTGCAGCAAACAGATGGTTGAGAACAGCACATAGCTTGCTTCTCTCTCTACATAGAATCACCTTAACCATCAAGAATAAATGGGGTTAGAGTAATTCAGGAAAAATTTGTACTATGGCAAATGCAATTCAGTGCAGGTAAATGCAGGATAAAAAATTGTAAGATAAAAGATTCCAAAAGAAAGCCTAGACAATAGGGGAAAGTGTTCAGAGGCATAATGATTGAAGAGAGATTTAAGTGTCCTCTTGGGTTATGAAAGTCTTAAGCTAATGGATAACTGCAGTGGGAAAACAGTGCTGCATGGTGAGCTACATAACTAGAGGAATATAAAGCAAAAAATCTGGTAAACGAGACTGACTGGAAGTCTTACCTATGGTACTGCATCTAGCATGGCTCATCCTGTGAAATCAGTACAGCAGGAACTCTGCAGAATGGCAGAAATGAGAGCTGGACACAAGAGCTGTGAGGGAACAAACCTATGAAGCACATTTATGCCATGTGGCAAGAAGACCAGAGCCTCACCTGGAGCACAGGGATGTATACACGTTTTGCAGCCTGCTGCAATCAGCCCCATGCCATGCAGAAGCTGCAGCCAGCACTGCTCTGCTGCAGTACTCTGCTTCCGATCGCATCTTATGAGCAAGCAGACAAGAAGCCAACAGGGAAGATCTATGCAGGGTCACACAGATGCCTTTGCTGTGAACATATGCTCTCACATAAGATGAAAAATATTCGAAGAGCAGACAGAAAGGACAGACAGACCATAATACCCACAGACAGGACAGCTTTCCTTATCCTTAAAAAAGAACAAAAAATATATCAACATCAAATTATGCAAGGCAACAAGCATGTTCTATGCTTTGAGACAGGGAACAAAACAAAACAAGAAAAAAAAATCCCCACTGTATCCTGCAAGCTGGGAAGTATACAGTCATCTGCAAAAGGGGAAAAAACTTCCATGGTAAATACAAATTATGTTGCTCAGCTCTTTAAAACAGTGTCTGTTCAAATTATTTCAGGACGTGGTTGCTACAAAGTACGTTCAATCATAACTTTACACTTTGGAATGACTTCAGCACAGCCATTTGGGATGCTGAAGCTTGCTCAGAGCACAGCATGCTTGTACTGAGCTCTCCCCGTCTCTGTGCCATTTGGCTCTACCCAAAACCCTCCTCCTGCAGCCCCCCAGCAAAAGGAGGTAGGGTTGAGGGAGAGACACTGAATAAAGGTGCTGCCCATCCCCCTACAAACTTGTATGTTCAGAGATCCCATGTAGAAACTAAGTCTTGCAGTGTGCGGGGTCTGATTCATCACTTGGCACGATGTCAGAACTCTGACGTGTCCCAAGTACTGTGTATTAAAAATTGGCTATAATTTGCAATGTAGACCATCTCAAATTTAGAACATAAAGAGTGATAAAGGTGAGAATTTTCAAAACAAGGAGTGAAGCCTTACACAATTTCAGAGCCTTGCAATCAGAGAAAGATGTAGGGCAGGGGACACTTCTAGGGCACTTCCCCAAGGAAGCTGCAGAAAATCAAGATGCAGTTACCAAAAACTAATTCCAAGTTCAACTGGGTACAAAACCTGAAGTGAGAAATATGCCATCTGTTTGATCTCTCCTTAAATTTACTTAACACCTTTATTAAATTAACAACTTCTGGCCTGAAAACTCATGCTTGGTTACCAAGCTCAGCACACTGCTTTGCAATGGGAGCCCTGAATTCCAGAATTAAACCAAGTCAGCCCAAAAGAGAGCTCAGTGAGTCTAATCCATTACAATTCTGCAGTACAACAGTATTACCATACTCACTCCAGAGCTTATCCCTCCTCCACACGGATGGAGCCCACCCAATGTCTTACCACAGCTCCAGGCCCCATCCTGCCTTCTCCTGGATGGAGATGGCTTATCCTCCCATCACTAATGGACATCTGACCTCAGCCGCTGGGCTTTGGGGAATATCAAGTTGTTGCAACAAAGGTATGCTTGCAGGTAATTTTTAAAGAAACATGTTGTGAGAATGCTTTTACAACCTCCACTCTATACCTACTCCATCCTAAAATCCATTTCTCACTATCGCTTCTCCAAAAGACAAATTTATATATATAAAACCACTAGCAGGAATCCCCTATTGCCTTCACAATAAAGCCAGTCAGAGGCAAGATTCTTTCTCACAGATCTTATCCCTCTAAGCCATCAGACTGACTAAACCACTATCCTTTGATCAATAGGTAGCTAAGTGAGAATTTTCAGGAAAAAAAAAAAAAACCCACAATAAAAACCTTAAAGCAAAATAAAGTTGCTTCCTTATTACACACAGGCCTTACTGCCCCCCAAACTAGAAAAGAAATGGGAGTTTTGTTTCACTTTTATTTTTCTGTGTTTTAGTTCAGAACTTTTTCAGCCTGGATGAAAGACAGAGTCAGTAGTGAGAGTAAGAGCTAAAAAAAGGCTGAGCAAGTGGTCAGCTGTGATAAACAGTGAACTGTGCACTAAATATCAGCATTCGGTCATAGTTAAATGCACCAAAAAGCAGGGATAATTAACCCTCTGCAAATGTAAATGCGTTTCATCTAAGTAAAGGCATGCTAATACAAACAATGGTTTTACCTGCAGCATAGAATGGGGAAGGATTCTTTTAGCCCTATTTTAAACTGCCCGTGCTGAAAGAAAAACCTGAGCCATGAAGTAGTTTCATGTGAGAAACTGAATTTGGACATCAGACTTCTGAGATCCTATTATAGCAATCACCAAGCGTTAAAAAGACAAAACATCTTTTCAGAGACCACTGCCAGACAGCAAAGAAAATGACTCTTTAATAATATTGGATCAATTTCCTAGCTAACCTGCCCCTAGTGGAAACAACATAAGACAGGTTCCCAGAGAGTCAGCATTAATGATGGGGCCATGCAATGATTATCATATGCTTCCATGGACATAACAAAATTGCCTGGGGCAACTTTCATATGAGGGCTGGATTGCAAGCTGTCTGTCTTGCTCCTTCCCTCTTGCCTGAGCCATCTCCTATGCCTTTTTTTCCTTCCTGTTAAAGAGGTAAGGTTTCTTACTGTGGTACAGAGTACGTGTTCAGATGTATTATGGAAGAAATAGCTGATTTACTTGGAGCAGTTGAGACACTTAAGAGAGTTGGGCTCAGTTGCTGGCTCTATAGACAATGTGCAACCTGATCCTGAGGAGGTCACTGGATGGTTTTTACATGATCTTCAGCAGCCCACTCCGCTGTGCTCGGAGCAAACATCAAGCTTGCATCAGTCAGCTGCTCACAGCCCTCCTTACAAGCTCCCACTCTTTTCTGGACTCATGGGGTTGGGGTTCAGCAGCACACTGTTATAATTATTCTGTTTTCCATGTGAAGATGTCTCACTCCCAGAGACTTTGTTGTGCAGGCAGAGCAAGCTCAAGTTTGCTTATGAAAACCTGCACAGCCAATGTCCACATTGTGTTCAAACCCCATCTGAAACGAAGAACAAAAATACGCCTGAACTCAGGGGTGCTGAGGATAAATGGCCAAGTGTGGATGAGACAGACTACATAAGTATTCATGTAGCCAGATTATTTTCAATAAAAGCAAGCGTTTTTGTCTCAAAATGCTTTGGAGCAGGATATAATAAAAATATTGCACTAAAAAGTCCACAGAGAAGATTTAAGTGCAGGATTATACATGGGCCATAGTGCTGAATCTAACTAAAGCATGCATGTGACATTTGACTAAAGCACATGTCACTTACAGTACTGATACTGAGACAGCTTAGATTTTTAAAAAGTATTTCCATTCAGCTAACAGAAACATTTATGGACTTACTCATATATTTCATGTGCCTTGAAAAGCCCAAACAAGCTTAGTGGGTAAGTTTTGGCCCAACTGTTCATGAAGGAAGCAATAGTTATTCCAGTGCACTCTCAAGATTCCCTCAAATACAAACAGAGAAGCCTCAATCAGCCCCTAAATGCCCAAGAGACAACAACTGCAATTTCAAATGTAACCCCAGCACCACTTGCTTCAGTTTCTATTGCTTTCCATGAAAAAGAGTCCTTCCTTTTTTGTACCAAGAGGAGCAGGGAACATTTTGCTCACTTAAAACAAGCTTTTCTTAGTAAGATTGCAGTGTACCAAGCTTTTTTTTTTTTTTTTTTTTTTTTTAAAAGTATGATCCCATCTGTATTACAAACAGAATCTGGCAGCTATCATCTGCACAATTAAGGAAGCTGACAGTATCACTGAAACACCATTTTAGTGCCACCCAACCGACCTAAGTGTATCTTAAGACCTGGTGTTTTTCGAGTAACTCCAACGTACTCCCAAGCATTAAAGAGATACGAAGCAAAATACAATAAAACAACCAATAATTACTACAAACACAATACACATATGAACTGGAAGCAAAGCCATACCTGAGTACTAGTGCTTTCTACTAGATAAGCTTAAAGATGGGACAATGCTGATATAATTTAATTCAAACAAAAATATTTCTCTTTTGGAAGAACATACAAAGAAATGTGAAAAAATACATACTAGAGAAACCCCAGCTGTACTGTCTCACACAACAGGAATATTTCAATTTTAAAAATAAATTAAAAAAAGCAGCAAGCAGAAAGTCTTTTTGCAGTGCCATCAATATTTTTTTTTTTTTCATTAAATGCAACCTATAAAGCTACAAAAGTATCTCATTTTTCTTTCACATTTTTCCTATCACTTAGTTGTTTTGTATTGCACTAGAATGCTGAATTGGACGTTTATATTTTGCAGTTAAACCCAAGAAGGTAGCAGCATCACACTTAAAATATATACATTGGATAGAAAAGCAAAACCATCTCCGCACATATTCATTTCTACTTGTGTTACTTTAGTGACTTGGTTTTCAAATTGCCCATGCTCTATACACTTAGTATAGCTTAAAATATCTTTTCAACAATCAATGTCACAAGTTGGCAAACAACAACAGAAACAAAAACAGTTTCTCCTGACATCACTGTTTTCTGAGCTTGTGCTCACAGCACCTGCATTCTGGAGTTTAGCTCGCAGCTCTGTCCCACACCCGAGATGCCATCTCACTGTGCTCCTCACAACACAGGATAGTGGCTTCCTTCTCTTGTCTGGCGACATTGCTCAGAGCTGGGAACAGGGGCTGACTCCCATGGCAGGCTCGCAGAGCTACTCTGGCCCTTTAGCCTTGCAATGGGCTGGACACCAGCCTGCTCCCTGCACAAAAGACACAGGAGTGTGACTTCCCTGTGGGTCTTATTAAACAGCAGAAAAAGAATGGAAACTAAACCCAAGGAGGTAGAGGAGGGAGGGGTGAAGTACCTTAGTGTAAAATTAAGTGCAATAAACAAGCATTCAAAGAGCAAAAACACTGTAAAGTCCCCTAATCACTTTTCCCAGTTGAAATTTTAACCTGGGAGAAGACAATAAAAAACACAGGGATGAGGAACTGAGAACAGGACAGGCTATGCTTTATTGTTTTAAATATCATCAGTCTAGCTTCTAAGCAACAGACATATGAAATGCTTCAGATGGTGAAGGGAAGCACGCAGATTTCTGCATCTCACTTTCAATCCTAGGCAACAAATAATGGCACAGATAAGAACTGTTACATGAGATGCTCACATCTTTGTTTCAGTTTAGAAAAAGCAGCTTTACAGACAATGCTGGAGATCAACAGAAGTCTGAAAATGACACAAAATGAAAAATCCAGGTACGAGTGACAGGGTACAGGTGGCTATTAGCAATATAGTAAAATATGGGACAGTGGGGGTTAATGTTCTTGCCTTTCAACTCTGCAAGTATTAAGCCATACTACAGCAAAAGTTAGTTTGTACTTCTACTAACACAGCTCCAAATCTGCCCAAGGATTTGAAGGGCAAGAGGCCACAGGACTGAGGTGTGCAGGCAGAGCTGCAGAAGAAGCCTGTGTCAGACGTGTCAGCACTGTGCAGGTCTGGCCAGTGTTAAGGGCTTTCCTTCACAAGCTCTAGTTTCGCACACACAAGAAATTTGCAGAAGAATCACCAAGCACCTATGAAACTGAAAAGTCTAAGCAACAGCTAAACATTAATCCTGCACAGGGGTACTGATGGAAAATAACCTGGCTGTCTCCACTGTGTGTCCTGAAGTTCCTACATGGAGTTGGGGTCCCCATAGAGAACACAATCAGGGCCAGCTCTGCAGCTAAGCTGTGCTTTTCCACCTGGGAAACTTGGGCTTGGCTTTCCCTTGTGGTCTCTCTCTCCCAGGGTTAGAGAGAAGGATGGAGAGAAAGCCCTAATGTTGCCTGACAGCAGCCCCTTGGGGCAAAATGAGCTCTGAGGGTTCTGGTGGGATAGCAGAAGGGTGCAGAAGCTGTGGATGCATTGGGGTAACTCAGGAGAAACAGATTTTCCTTACCCTATGAAAAGGGAACTAGGAGAATGCTCAGCACGAAAGTAAAGCAAACGCTGATTTCTTTTTTATCTCCTCTGTGCATCAAATTTCCTTTTACCAAACCACCTACTTCTTTCCCTTTAATGACTAGCATGAAAATAGCTATCTTTTCTTAAGAGCACTGTAAACTGAATGACCCTCCTATAAAAAGCACTGGATTTATAGTGTTAAAAGACACAGTCCCAGAACCGTACTTCTGTTTACTTGAGAAGTATAAACCATTACCCGGAAAACAGAGAGGCCTTTTACAGAGACTGGAAAACAAATGGTATAAAAGCATTAAGATCTACATATCTTTCCTTCCCATACATTCAAAGCCATCAATCATACATAATCCAGAACATACGAGGTGCAAAAGTGCTAAAAAGGGCCCATTAAAATACAAGTCTTTCCAGGTGTACCACCCAATCACTAGAACTAAACGCAGAGCAAAAACAGCTCCCATTTATACACACAATACCATTAGTGGCAATTTATCATGTCTTCTTAAAGTGATATATAGCACGTTATGAAATTGCTCATTAACTCTCCCAGCAAAAGCTCAGCATGCCCCCATGTACTCAAGTGACTGTAATTGGCATTTCAGAGACCTTAGCTTAGAATTCATTCTTATTTATAAAGCTCAGCTTCCATAACCACCTTCACGTGCTTTTTGTAATATCGTTAACTTCGCATTTCTGAATGAGTTTTCCTCTCCATGCAACTCTTTCTTTTCACCTCCCAAACAGACAAAGTATTTGAATTAGGTTTCTTCTGCTGCTTTCCTCATCTTCTTTCAAGAAGATCTATAAAAAAAACCAGGTCTGTGCTTTACTATAAATACAGAGACTTCATTAAAATAATGTTATAATAAAACAGTGGAACCGCAAATTTCAGATTTTCTTTCAAATGGTAAAATACCTGAGATCAGATTCTTAATCATCCTACCACGTAAGTACTGTTGGTTACATAGAACCGTGCTTGCAAAGCAGTTCAGCACATGCAAACACTGCAGCCTGTGTTTGAGTCCTGTGTCTCCAAACAGGACTCAATGTCAGGGCTGGCTAAGGGCCAAGCACAGCTAACCTCACACATTATGCTAGCACTGTCACACCCATGCCTTGCAGTCACTGCAGGATGACTTTTCAGCCAAAGGCCTTGCTCTCCTTTCCCTGGGAAGACAAGTGTCTCTGTTTCGTTCTCCATCTAACAGACCAGTGCTGCCTTGATGCAGAAGCCTTGAAATTACTACAAACCTTTCCCTTTTCCCATTTAATCCCATTTAAGTCTTTCTACTGCCTGTCTGATAACAGGTGGTAAGGTTCACTGTCACAGGCAGAAATGTACAGAAATGTATTACAACAGATAAGCTTCCATGGGGGGGTGGGGTAGGGAAATACCGCTCAGCAGGCAAAAGTCAGTGAGAAGGAAATTCCCTCTGCGAGTGTCTGTTGCTTTACGGGTTAATACAGGGGTTCTCAAACCATTTCATAATTGCATCACTTCTTAATAGAAGACTGACTTGCTGACACCTTTCCATTTGCAGTTGTCAGGACCACCTGCCCTCCCCATTTGCAACTGCATTACATTCCTGTGACATCCTAGAAGAGCAATGCCTGGCTAGTAATCTATTTTATCTTATGGCGATTTTGCAGGTTGAGACAATGAGAAGGGCCTGCTCCTTACTGCTCACTATTACTTTATGCAGGAACTGATATTTATGAACAAAGCTGAAAACTCAAGTCATTGTAATTTTTTGATTCCCCATCACAGACAGACCTGCACAGAAGGAGCTGCCCCTGTATGGCACACTACCTACCTCTGCTGTGACTGCTTATGGACAGCTGCTCTGGACATGGTCCTCGTGACATCCTAATTAGCCCAGTGCTTTTGGTATACAAAAACCCTGTGGAAGGTTCCTCTGAAGTAAGGGACCAAAATGACTGCAAATAGAAGAACCCTGTTTATGCTTCTTTAAAACTTTTAAGTCCAATTCTAATACGATCCCATTGTTAATGCTAAAAGATACAAAAATATTAAATCCACAATCACTTAGATAGTATCTTCAATAGCTCATTCACAAATTAATTGGAGTATGTCATCCTTTGTAGTGCGCAGACTATTATTTCTGCCAGGTGCACTGGCAAAAGCAGTATTTGCCTCATGCATTAGGCAGTAATTCTCCCAGTAGAGAACATTTTCCTCTGAAGAACTTATTACAGACTTAGAAGTGAGGCTTATTCAGATAGAAGCTGTACTGTCCTAGGCATGACACAATATTTTTTGATAAAACCAAGTCCAGCCACTGACAGCTGGAAACCAAAGGAGAGATAGCAGATATGCCTTTGAGGAAATCTTATTCTAGTCCTTACAAACAAAAGCCAGGTCTTGGAGACAGAGTGACCTTACTATGATTACTGGGGATATATATACAGTAATTAAAGTACCTAGCGTATTCATAGCATACAAAATCAGAACACATTTAATACTGAAAGGAGAAAACGTCATATCAAAACCTAAGAACTCTGTTCAGTAACTGCTGCTGAATTTTCATTCCCTTTTTGCTCCTGTGACCTGTTTGACCATATTTTTGGGAAACACGCACGCTTCCTCAGGTAACCAGAACAAAGCCCGCCCAGAAGCATGACACAAAGCAGCACACAGAACAAGTAGATCTTAACATGGTGGTAGAATTGGAAAATAATAGCTTTATTGTGTCCAGAGAAGTTAGCATTTTTCTGCACAGCTCTTGAGATTGTTTTCGGATGTTTCTCAAAGCAATTTCGCTGCTACCATAATAACACATCTCCCAACAAAAGGTCTCTTTGCTGTTTCTTATGAGGTCAGCAAACCAATGGCTTGCTGGACATTTCATTCTGGCACAAGTCTCCCAGAAAAACTTCAGGTTCTTGGAAGTACTTTTCCTCATGAACATTAGAGTGGTTATTCAATACTTCTGCCTCCAGCACTTCCTACTGAAGCATCTTGGAGTCTTCAAACTAACCCTGACTCATCCCGAATATCAGAAGGGCTAAAGAACAACTATTTAAAATACCTACACAGGCTACTATGGAGCAGTGGTTTTGGAGAGTTTACACAAGTCTTAAAATGTGGTAAAAAACACATGCTGAACTAGTATCTCAAGACTTTCAGAACAGCACTTAATGTGCAGCTTTACCAGAAAAAGTCAAGTGCATTGGTGTGGTAGTCAACATCCTTCCTTCTCCAGCTGATGAGCACACATGTAGTTGCTCTTTTCCTCCTGTCACATCCACATTCATCAGTGGAACAGAAGTATAAATAAAACAAAACAATAAGGTTGCTTCTTAGTTTACTACAGTGAAACATACCGCACACTTTATTTTGAGCTTCATTCTTTCCCAATGTTCTTTTCATGCAAATACATGAAAATAAAATAAAAACAAAGACAACACTGTTTCAAAGGTGCTGCCCAAAAACTTAAGTTATACCACAAAAGCAAGACCAGAGAATTAGGTGCATACTCCGACAGTCCCATCCATATTCCTGTTTGTGAACTGCAGAATGCCCATCTCTGGAGGAACCTTTCAGTGTTTATATTTTTCACCATCAGGAATAAGTGACTACTACCGCTTTCACAATAGAATTTGTGGGCAATCTGAATTCAGAGTTTCCACAGCATTGGCTCAAGACACCACTGCCTTCCTGATTTTCAAATTCCCCTCACAAACCAGCTCAGCATCCTTTCCATGAGCTCCTTATTTTGCCCGTGAACTCAGAGACAGTTTTTCCTTCCAGGTGCTCAGGACTGTGACCCGGATATGTCCCTCATCGCTCGTTCTTCCTTCCGAACTCCGTAGGCTCATCTTTGTTTTACTATGGTATCTATCAATGTTTTGTAATTCGTTTACCCAGGACAGCTCAACTCAGATGGAGCACTGAGTTTTCAGCAAGGTCCTGCTTTTGTTACCCAATTTTCCAGCTGGTTTAACAGAGGCCCAAGGAAGCCAAGTGACCTGCCCAGGTCAGGCAGCATCGGTGGCTCGGAACAGATTGGAGCCTGTGATCCTCCTGGCTCCACACCCTGAGCTGAGCCACACTCCCTTTTACGCATTGTTCTGCACTAAGGATAAATTGTGTCAACTTTTCCTTCTTGGCTACAGATATTAAAGAAAAGCCCCCAATAGATTCATTTACACAGTTGTTCCACTTCTGAGTACAAGCCTAAGCTATTTGGAACTCATTAACATTCACACAACAATGCATCCAAGTGTATTTTTTCCTGCACCTTCTCTTCTTTCATTATAGCTACTCCACTAGCAGCCCAGTCGCCTGATCTTTCTCTTAAACTCAATGATCTGGCAAACATTTCTATCTCAAGTGTTCATATTTCCTCTACTACTTCCTTGTGGAAGAAGGAATGCAATTCATTTGCCACTTGTGCTTTGTCAAATTTTAATTGTTATTAATTTTCCACCTAACCACTTCCACCGAGATTTCAGCCTATTTACAGCTTCATTTATCATGGGATTTCCATTCCCATCACACAAAAACAGCCTACTCTTTACAGCTGTTACACAAGTAAAGATGCTTGTACAGACCTGGTATTACTACCGAATACTTTTTCACTTCATAACACGTAGGCTATAAAAATGAAAAACATGTTTCAAAATACACAAGATCAGGAACTACAGAATTCAAAGGTTTGACTCTGGCTCTTCTGAGATGTTGAATAATTTTCTTAGGCTTTCTAAATCTCACTTTGACTGTAAAACTCTGAATATCCTACTTTATACAACTGAACTCAAAGTAACTGGTTAAGGTTTGCAAAGATGGAAGTTGTTAAAAGGCTATTCCGCTGGGGACATATACTTGCTAATATAGCCTCCCTCTTAAATTCCAGCTGAGCCACGTTTTGCTTCAGACCGAAAAATGGGTTTGGAAAGGTACACATGCTTTTTATCTATAAGACTAATGTACTCCTAGAGTAAGGCTGAACAATTTCCTTTAAGCTTTACTTCCTCGAATAAATCCACTGGACCAACATTTTAAATTCCATTTGTATTTCAAACCAAGGATTTTGACAACAAAGGGAGTCTAATATTACTATTTCAGTGGTATTTCAGGAAAAAAAAAAGTACATACAAAATGGTACTTTGGTTACGGTTAGGCCAAATCAGTTTACTAAGTGTCAGAGCAGCCTTTTCCTTTATACATGTAATTTTTTTTCCTTCAGAATAACTAGATTCACTATTACTAGATAAATATCTGATTTGTGGCAAGCAGGTGCAGGATGTAGATGTCTAGCTATGATATATTATTAGTTCAAAATTTACTTCAAAAAGAACATACTTTACCTGAAAACACTAAAGATATTTCTGTCAACATCAGTTTAGGCCACTTCTGTAATTATGTTAGCCTCTGTAGACAGAAATCTAAAAAAACTTTGCATCCTTATTTTTTCATCCATCCTTTGAGAACAAATGTGTACATTAATATGTCCAAAATCCACTTACATTGGTAAAAGCAACTCATTCATGCTGAGCCTGCTTACTCTCCTTTCAGTCACAACATAATGCATATTTACATATATACATTTAATCCATGAAATACCACAGTCCTACTTCCTTTAGTGAATTCTAGCCAATACCCGACCGGATAATTTATGTCTGCCATTATCATTACTTTGGCTTTCCTTAAACTCTGTTATTTATGTCCCTAATGATGTTGTCAGCTAGTTGCCCAGTTTATCAAATTCACCTAACCCCCCTAAACATGCTGTCTAGGGAGGAATTTTTGCTCTGTCAGGTAGACGGACTAGATTCCTAGTGGAAGTCACTCATCACAAATTTTCATGTTTCCATAAAGGCAGTTTCTGAACAATCACAACTCTTTAAAATCCTGTCAGTATTATTAAAGAATACTTTATTCAGAATGGATCGGTGCAGCATTCCTTTACATTTGCTGTATGCTTATCTGTGGCTTAGATATGGTTCTTTAGCAGTATTTGCATAAACAGAAGCTGTCATGACATTGTACTTAGCAGGCAAGTGGACATGTTGGGGCCTGAATCAGAAGCACTCAAAGCCAAGCCAAAGAGCCCACACTATCAAAAGCATTGGGGTGCTTTATTTAGCTTTGTGCTTAGAGACATGAACTTCAGGGTGCAAAATGCTCCCTGCACTTCTCCTCATGATGCTCACAGCAAGAATCACTGAGTGCTTGGTGAATATGAACCAGTTACCAGCTGCGTATCATCTTTTAAAGATCATGGGGATCAATGAGTCTTTACAGGTTCAAAACGCTATTTTGGAGTTTTGTTTTAAATGCTTAATATAAAACAGGAGAATAAAAAGAAGAAATATACTGGGTCGGGAGGCTTTGAATAAGAACTGATTCAGAGTGCCATTTTTGTTTGAGATGGCTCATGTGCTGACTGAACACACAATATGCTTAGAGAACATTGTAAAAAAAAAAAAATAAATACAGGAAAATGCAAAAATGCTGAAAACCATAAGAAAAGCTATGATAACTTATCACATTTCCACTTTTCAAAATGCACTGCAATAGGCAGTAATTTCTATGGATCCAAAACCTTCCATTCAAGATGCTCAATGACTTTGTCTCTCCTGCTAATGTATTCCTCGGGGAAGGTGCATTCCAGCAGCCCCCCCTATAGTTATTGTTCAGAAGTCATTAACCCACAATTCTTTTCAACTCTTGGTAATTATGATGTTAAAAAAGGAAAAGTTTTGCTGCTAACAGTTGCAACAATGTATTTGCTTGCCACATGCGATGGAAATCTGATAAACAATATCTGTGCACTCCATCTGTTACACTGGATTGATCCGCAGATGAGATTCTTTTTAGAAACCTGCTTACCCCTGCTGGTGTTGCAAGCTTGAAAGAGAAAAAACACTTTCTTCTCCTTGTTCTCTTGTGTGGTGGTCGACCCTGTCTTCCTCTCCATTAGAACCCATCCTGCTGCCACAGATCTCACAGGATTTATATTGTTTTGATTCCTTTCAAACACTGTCTTGTTACCAACATCTGACAACAGTCTCTTGGGCTATCACGATTTTACAAACTGACCAGGCCTATCAGTCTCCATAAATCCCATGGGGATGCAGACCTGTGAAAATGTCTTTAACCATCCATTAAAGTACACAGTAGCTCTTGTATTATATAAATAGTCATGGGTGTTCTGTACTTATACAGAGGAAGAAGCTGTAATTTGGGGAGGGGAGAAGGAGGGAAGTGCTTGAAAACTCTGCCAGAAGAGGTTGTTCTCTTGACACCCATGGCACATCAGCAAGCTCACTTGCTCACCGCACTGCTTGACGAGAACACACCATGGGTGGTCGCCTTGCTCCCATCCCCCCCCATAATAGTGGAGAAAAGCCACAAAATAGTGAGTCCAATTTAGGCATGACCACACAGGCTGGTTTCTCATGAAGCTGGGGAAATTTTAGTCCTGCTTTTCAAACAACAATGGCCAGAAAAATAACAATGCAGAGGCATGTCTACAACTGAAAAATCCAAAACATATTGAGTACACTCAACAAAGCTGTTGGAAGACATGGTTTTCATGAAATATTTTAGCCCCCTCGTCTTGTGGCAAGTTTAAAGCTTGCTATTATAATCTGCGGGTGCATGATATGGTATATGTAAGTCCCTCTACATGGGGATTCAGACAAACAGACATCAACAATTATGCACAACAACTGAAAGTCAAAATTAAAATGGTTGTAAGAGCAGGGCTGTATCTAACTTCCCCATATACACAACAGCACCAACAAATCAGATTTCTTGCTGTGAAACCAACTCACCTGAATTAATGAGTTATTTTAAAACAAACTGCAATAACTATCTGCCAGAGCTGCTGCAAAAGCACTCTTGCCAAATCAAACAGTTTGCTTCGAGTGTCAAATGGGTCTGAGGGGAGAGGAAAGAAGAAAAATGGTTAATAGTAGGGCTGTTGCTTTTCCCAAGCGCAGCAAACTGAGCCTAATTGATGCTGACGCATGACAGACTCGTGTGTACAGTATTGCCCAGGCTCTGACTGAAGCTGCTGACAGAGGGTAAATGGTGCATGGCAGCTGGTCCTGCCCTGGCCTGGCATGGCAGCGTGAGCACACATTGCCTGTCAAGAGATATCATCAGGGCTAATGAAGGGCAGCCCATATTTTTAAAATTCTTATCACTGAGTTTTGGATCAGACTTTGCACCATAAAGCATTCTCAACCTTTTAGTGCTTGGTTAAGGATATGTGACACTTATTTAAAAATTAATTCTAATCAATTTAAAGTTAGAAAACTAAAAGCCAGCGTATCTCTGTGTAAGAAAGAAAAAGTGTTTATGAAGTTGGAATGACATGGCAGAGGGAAGTGGGAAAGAGTAGAACAAGAGGAAAGAAAGGCAGGAGCTTGTGCAGCTACCAACAATAGAGAGCGATAACAAAGAAAGACAGCAATTTATCTGCCCACAGACATTCCTTCATAGCCCTTTTAAAACAAACGTAGCTGATTGCAAACTTTTACTTAAAGTTCGGATCTTCAGTTGGATCCTCAGTTCTGAGAAGTCTCTGGGTCATAACGCTTTATGTTATTCTACATGGTACTGAATGGCAGAGATATTTCTGGTTTAGCTTTTTATGAAATATTCTGCTCAAAGATAAACAAAAAATATATATGCAGAATACTCCTGAGACTTCTCAGGGTATTCCACTGACCAGTGCAGAACCATTTCTGGCCACAGAATCCCTGAAGGCGTTATCCTGGTTTCACAAAAATCCCTGGCATTTTCACAACTGACTTTAGGATTTCCATAGTGACTTCGCATTCCAGCAAAAAAGAAGGTGCTTGGTTCTCATCTAACCTGGAAAGGCTTTTCCT
Source organism: Lagopus muta (assembly GCF_023343835.1). Lineage (NCBI taxonomy): Eukaryota > Metazoa > Chordata > Aves > Galliformes > Phasianidae > Lagopus > Lagopus muta. The sequence continues at coordinate 57,318,689 of NC_064437.1, read as the reverse complement.
CTACCAGTCACTATCAGCTTATGTGGAGTAGTCCCTGAGTTTATCAGAGAAACAGGATTTGTGTCCCAGGGAGACTAATCATCTTTTCTGCCTCTGTAGACCAAAAAAAGACATTTGATAATGTTATAATGTTGTCTTTTCCATCCCATTATTATGCAGAACTGAAGAAGAAGAAAAGCATCCAAACTTCTAAACTTGAAGGAAAAAAAAAGAAAAAGCAAACCAGTGAAAGAATTCACAAGCTGCTATATTTACTTGATAAGCAAATGCCATTTATTTTTAGGCTTATCAACAAATCTAGTTGAAGCTTAGCCCAACTTGGGCAAATGTAATAGATCACTAAGAAGTACTATGGTCTGTAAAACATACTTAAGCATACTACAAATTTTGGCTCACAGAAAGCTGAAACAAAGGCAGAAGTAAAAAACGTGGTAAGGTGAAACAAAATGAACTACTTTGTTCTCATAAAGCCTTTCACCTTGACTGAGTAAGATGTGTCTCTACTGTGACTTCTTGGTGTGCTGGAGGGAAAAGTAATATTCCTTAATCAGATTGGTCAAAACACTTGGTCAAATAATAGATACTGTCCATCCCAGTAAACACTTATTTCCTTGTCCTAGTTAAAATTTTGCTAATTCTTTAAATAAAAATCTTTTTCAAGTATGTTTTTTACTGAACCAAAGACAAGTGCTTTTGCTCCCATTCATTTTCAAAAAAATATTTGTTTAAAGAAATCTTTATAAATCTTTATTCAATTACTACTTGTTAAGAATTCCTAAAAGAAATTGAGAGTTACTGTCCATTTGATGATTTGGAAATCAATTTGGGCAGTGTAGACTATTCAAACAACACCATAACTGGTGCCATACCCTCTCAACATCTGCATAACCTAGGTTTTATCTAAGCAAGAATGTGGGCTATTACTTCTAAAGTCTTCAAACATTTTCTTTTCTCCATAGAATTTGACAGAAAGTTTGTAACGTTCACCTACTTCTTCCATTATAGGATGTATGTGATAAGACCTTATCCCATATTTGTAGGCAAACACTGCCATGCACGATTATATGAAAAGTGATACAAATATATTTCACTTTTTACTTCCACTGCTGTGAAGGTCTCAAAGTTTTGAAAGAAGATATTTCTTATTTTTGCAAAGATATGTCTTCACTTCCATTATGTCTATAAACTCTCAAAATATATGACTTCTGTCAAGTTTTATGTGACAAAGTGTTTTTATTTTTCCTTGATAGGGACCAATACCTGGAGCATGTAGGAAGATAGGTAAATTGCAGAAGCTCACTTCCTAGGTTTCTAAAATCTGCTTTTATGAAGCAATCTGTAATTGAACTTACTAAGAAAGGGCTGCCCTCTGATGTCAGCTTTATGCTACCCCAATTCATGTAGAATAGCACCATTTTGCAGGTCTGGTTGAGAAAACAGAAGTTCTTAAAGGAGGAGAGTGATTACTCAAAGAGTTTGTTCAAGATGGAGGTACAAAACTGTGTCACTAGATTTGAGGATACAGCAGCCCACTATCAAAACCCAACTTTGTTACAAGCAACTATTTGTAAAACTGCATGCAAATAAGAAGCATGTGTTGAAAGTGAGAAGGGTAAGATTTGATTTAAAACTATATGCCTAAATATACCTATATAAGCACATGCAGAGACGAATGCTTAACTTGAGTGTGCATATGCGTATTTGTGCATCTCTGTAATAAACACAAACTTGTTTGAGAAACTAGTTGAGGAAATTCTGATTGTCAAAGAAACTCTGTACTACCTGCTGCACCCTAGATTTCAACTATCATTACATTTTGCCTCTTTGCTTTTACTTTTTAAACAGCACATTTCTCTTTGGTTTTCTGCTAAAGGCACTTTTTTTTTTTTTTAAACTGGTCATTCCCAAAGAGATAAAAAGCATTTTCGTGTCCATCAGGATTGCAGGATCAGGTCTTCTCTAGTCATACCTAGTTGCATAAAATGTCTGACACTGAGTTTCTAAAAAAATAAATAAAAAAAATCACACACATATACAATGCTAGTGTGCATATGTATGTGTGTGCATAAGCTATTTAAGCACAAATTGCCAGAATGTCAGTAAATTACTGCCAGAGCTGTAAGGCATTTACATACCGTAGGCATGAGCAACCAATTGGAACTTTTAATCTTGTAACAAGTTGCTGCTCAGTGACATAATAATGAATAAAATGAAGAGTAATGAAGTTGACCATAAAGCTTAGCAAATAAACACTGTACACAAATATAACAATTCCTGACTAGCTCAGCACACAAAGTCTATTCATAATTTGCTGCTGGTTACCATATGCTCGTCCACACAGTAACATCCTCCTGCCATTGCTTTTGGTGTGAATGTTGTTGTTCTTGCTGCAGATCTCCCCATTTGCTGCCCTTGCCGTGCTGGTATCTGCTCTCATTACAGTTAGCTCAGCTGCAGATAGCTTTATCCTTTAGTATTGTTCCAAGGAAGTTTTCAGAAGCTCTCTTGTCTCAATACTCCTGTCAAGGAAGTCGTAGAAATCACCCCCAGGATTACTGACAGAAACTTTCATTTGTTTTAAATCTGAATGTATAGTCTGGTTTATCAGCACTGACAAGACAAGGTCATAGACCATGCTCTATTGTTATTCTCTTTCCTACCAAGAGTCCATGATTAAGTCACCTAAAATAAATTTCTACTTCTGTCAAAAGGCATGGCAAATCACTAGCAATAGCTGAAAAACGACTGACCATTCACTGTCTTTTATGGTTAAGAAAAAAGTATGTCTAATAAGGTAATACACTTAGAGTATCTTCCGTAATTGTGACTGGCACACCCAAAACTCATCCCATTTTTATATATACAGGAAGTCTACAAGATATCAAATTCGATTTTGTTTAAGACAAACTTGGTTCAGGTGTTCATTATAATCTAGGCAACTAAAAAGGCAGGCTAGAATCTACAGAACAAGCAGAAAGACTGAGTTAGAATTCACCTATAAGATAATAGCAGAAATCAGGGAAGGCAATAATGACCATAAGTCACCGCTGAGTGATAAGACTTTTGAGGTACATATCCACTCCCAGTTGAACTGATGTCCCTATCAGAAAACCTACACCAAAACTTGTTCCAGCTGGCAGCAACTGGGGCAGAAAGACTGAGGATATAATAAACACAAACAAGGAGAGAATTAGAGGCTACCTTCCCAGGATGGACTACTGCACCATAGTAGAACATTAAAAGAAGCTTGAATTGCTGTTGTCTTTGTTGTCTTTTCTCTGTAAAAAGAGACAACTGCTTTTTTAATATACAAATAGGGATTTTAAAGCATATTATTTTAAAAGCTCCAAGGGCAGAAACTAAAAAGCAAACATTTACCTTTTACTTAATCCTACAATGAAATAGCGTGGTAACATGACATTATTGCTCCAAGGTAAATATTTACTTGTTAGTATTGGGCTCTGCATAAAAATATAGCCACTTTCCCCACCCAAGATGACCCGCATTTTCTATTACCAAGACCAAAACAACCACCCACTCCACAATTCCCAGTTTAGTAGGCTGCACATGCACGTATACTTCTTGATCTGTGCCTCCGATGCTTGAACACAGGGAGAGCTGCATGTACATGACTTTCATTTCACACATCTTGGAACACAAACTGAGAATTTATCATGACCAAAGCAAAGGAGGAAGTGTTTGCTTTCCCTTTCTGCTCTCCTCCCCATACCAAAGGAGGTAGCATTACCCATTAAGAGCCCACTTATGAACAACAGCTGCATCTCTCTGGTGCTTTAGAACACCACAAAGAGGACTACGCTACCTTTTTCCATATCAGCTTCTGTTGTTACACACTTTGGCATCTGTCACTTCAGGAGACAACAATATGGTGATTATCAGGACTAAAAAGACATCAAGCAGTATAAATAAATTTTAAGTTATTTCAGATATGTTTGGCAATTCCCCTTGTAATATTTTAGGAAGGATTTTGAAAATACATACATTCCCCTGAGTTATGTTTGCTCTTTCTCCCCATAGACTATGGGAAGAAGTGCTATATTTAATGACATATGCTTCTAGAAGACAAAAACTGTATCAACACATAGCGGGAAAAAACGTCACTGAAGTGATTTAAGATCAGGTTTCTGCCCTTCTTTCCCCACCATGTTTCTAGCTAAGACTACTGCCTTCTTGTGTCAGCACCATGACAGCAGAGCCAGCATAACACACTGAGCATTGCTCATCTGCTGCAGGTATGAATCACAATCCCTATGAGACTTAGCTCACCACACAAGACATTTGGGAGCACTCAGAGTTTCTTTGGGCATTAAGCTCCAACCAGAGTCCAGTGACATTTTCTCTGCCAGATCTTACTGAAATGGCTGCATCCAGGTTCTCATTCTAAGCTTTGTAGTCTCTCATCTGATCTAACTGTTGCAATGCATCGTGGAGATGCATTTTCTCCAGAAAGCCTTCAGAGTAACAGCAGCAAGATGACATGCTAGGGCTACGAATACCACAGAGAACTGTAGCAATTTGGGATAACAAAGGGTAAGGCCAAACCAGAATGAAATAGTTCAGTGCGGTTTGGGAACACTGAAAAGATGCATTTCAAGATTTCCCACTAAAACAAAAATTTCAGTGTTTCCAAACCAAACGTTTGCACAGCTTCCTGTTAAGTGAGGAAAAAAGAGAGATCAATGTTTTAGCTTTCCACTCCTAGTTGAAATAAAACAGGTTGACATACTGGCAGTTCCCATGACAAAGCCCAAGTATCACTAGTTTCAGTGGTCACACACCTAGAAGAAACTGGAAATTGAAACGATGCAATTCCAGCTTTGCAAATACACATCCAAAGTTAATAATTCCTATGGCCAGTTCCACCAGAGCATTAGTGCCATACTAGTGTGCTGGAATTGCTTCCTTCCCTAGTAATAGCAAAATTGCTGCTTCATAACTTTTTGCTGCCTCTTGAGTACTCATGATCTCAGAGTAGCTATTAAAAACCAGCAAAATCTTGTAAAAGCAGCAATGAAATTATTAACCTCTCATGTCAGGTAAGATAGGAATGAACATAGAGCAATTATGATCTGGTTAAATGACAATACTTTCTCCTCTTTGGACCAGATTAAAATGTAACATAAAAATGTAACATAAAAAAAAGTAAACATTTATTTCCCTCAACATCAGCACAATCCTGATGTGAAGCTAATTCTGGGACACGATACCAAAAATGTTCAGTGAGACTTACAACGCCCCAAATACATTTTCTCTATGAATGTGGCTGTATCACAAAAATCCAACATTTGCATTTTGAACTACTTAATAAAAAACAAAAGCAAAGCTGGCAGCAGAATACTGTAAAGTAATAAATGCTTTGAGTTAAGAGTCAAGTAATACAAAAAAAAAAAAAAAAAAAGTGAAAAGACATTTATTTATAACATTCTCTAATAAAGACTGTGAAGCTTGGTGCAATAGAAAGACTTCCCTGAATAAATTCATTGTGTTTTTAAATAGAGAAATTTCAGAGAACACAGTAGTTAGTAAATATTTAAAACCTTTGTGGTAAAGGCTTAAACCTCAAAATAACAAGGAAATGACAACTGTTTATTTTTTCTCCACATAAAACTGAAAGTTATTGTAAGGTCATTATACTGCATGCCTGTTTTCTCTTTAAGAAGTAAATAATTGCACCACTGATTTGAGTAGACCTGCCAGTAAGTCTACATGTGGTTAAGTCAGATAGACCGATGCTCTAAAATTGGCAAGAAGCTAGCTCCCACAAGCTATTAAGCAACACTGAGGTCTAGGTAGCTCACAGCCCTTTTATCATATGTTTCTCAACAGAAAAAAGAAAAAACACATTCAGACTGCAGTTGTTGTGCAACCTTTGAACAAGGTTCTGCATATTCCAGGATAACAGAGCAGCAGAATTCGAAGCAGCGTTCACTCTCTGCTGCAATATTCAACTGAAACATCTGAGACCTCTTCAGAAACACATTTCTGACTCTCACAGTCACAAGGAAAATCTTCACAGACAGGAAATGAAAACAATTTGTAATGACATAACTTGAGCTTGCAAACAGCCCTAAAATAATGACTGCGATGTTGCTGCAACGAAGACTGCATCAGATTAATGGCTGTAATCAAAACAACGGACTGTTAGTTGGTTAACTGCTATTGTTAACCATTGTTGTGCTGAAGATTTTAGCACTGCCATCAGTCTGGTTTGTTCCCATCTTTACAAGTACTCAGCTGATGGGAGCTGTCAGTGCATCCAGCTTTGCTCAGTATTAGGGAAGCTCCACCGCTCAAGCCATGCAGCCAACAGTGAGCTGAAACTGGGCAGCTAGTAAGTTCTAGATAAATGGCACATAGCAATAAACGTCCCATACAAACAATAATTTTGATTTAAATTGAGTAAAATCCTTTGTTTATAGATTTGACTAAATTATTTGCATCAATACTAAGGAGCTCAGGGAACACAGTACAAACTCTAATCCTGACTGTTACAAAAGATGCGTGCAGCTTGGTCTGTGGCCATCTCCTCATTTCTAATCTGGGCAAGGAAGGCAAAGAGTATTGTGGGGAAGATCAATGGAATGCAGGTCACATTACAATTTATGTCTTGAATACATATCCACTGTTAGCATTACCATGCGTATTTTCTATCCCAAAGATAAAAATCGATCCAAGCATGAAATTTACAATCCAGATTGAAAACAAAACAGAACTAAGCCAGTCACATCATAGATTCTGCTTTGAAGCTGTGGGAGGGTTAGAAAATGTCTCAAAGTCCTTCCTCTAATTCTACAAGCAAATGGAAAACAAGAAACCTGTATTATGCTGGTGACAGTACTACCATCATGTCAGCTTGAACAAACACTGAGTCTCTTCCTCTGGCAATTTCATGGAACAGCACACACCCAGAAGGGAGCTACAGAAATGGCTAACAAAAAGAAATAAAAGGTCCAATGAATGCACTGAATAAACTCGCATGACAGCACAAAGAACAAACTCACTTGGTAGAGTTTGATGGCTGCAAAGGCCAAGCAAATAGTAGGTGCTAATTGAGCTCAGTACAGAAACTTCAGCATGCAGGTAGATAAAGCAGTTGGATATCTGTAGCATCCTATATAAAAGGATTGAGCAGTTCTTCTGCTAGACTGTATCTGCCTCTTTTTCAGTAACTAAAAACAAACAAATGAACAAGCACCTATATGGCATATGTTTCTCACATTAAAGATTTCCTGGAGCCAGATTCCAAAGGGAAATGTCATATGCTGAGCAGTGGCAGTAAGTTTCAGATTCAAGTGTTGCTCTTTCAGTAAGTCACAAAATAACCTCTGCTAGGTGCAGTCTGAATTCCACTGGTCAAGCAGCACAAAATGACAGCTGATAGTGACCCTCCAATCTGCAATCGTAACACCGAAGAATCTGTTGGGAAACAGAGCCATGTTTCTTCCTGACGCACCAAAAAGCATTTTGCACAGCATGAATAGCACTACTGCTGCATGAACGCTGGTTACAAAGAATGAGGATTTCTATCTTCCAATCAGTCCAGTTTTTTTCTTCAGCAACTGAAGTATTAAAATATAAAATATAAAGACGAAAAAGATGATCAAAGAATTGGAGATGATATCAAGTCCACTTTTGACCAAGCACAGCAGAAGATGAGCAAAATTTTGGAATTAGACTCAAACAGACAAGGAATTGCAAGAATAAACAAACAAATAATTCCTTTGCCTTGAAGTTCAAGCAGCAGTTTGATGTTTTTAATGGAAATGCTCTTTTTTTCCTCCATAGTTTTGCGATAATTCTGCTAATTAGCAAAATTTAAAATATATCTTTAAAACCTCAGCTTTTTAGCAATGTGATGACAATGCATTTGAAAGGATCAACATACAACTTTCTTGAATAGCTGTATCTTAATTCTATTTTTTTTTTCCTTTTGCCCTTTTATGCTGTAAATTTGCCATCTAATGACTAATTTGGGCATAAATCCTACAAAACCAGCTAAATAAAATCAGTATAACTACTCACAGTAGTAAAGCTATGCAGATGTCTAAATACTTGCAAGTGTCTCAGATAATAAGATTTCAGGGCAAGAACTACGTATGTGTGATTAGTTAACTAGTACATTCTAGGATGCTTGAAATATATGTAATAAGGTTAACTCTGCAGTGTCTTTTTGTTTGCTCATGATAATTAAATGCAGTATAAGCCTTCCTTATTGTATTTTCTTTGTACACTTTCCATACGCACACATACATATATATAAATATTTATATACCTTACACACAGACACAAAAAGATTTCTTCCTGCCACATATTTATCACACAGGTTACATTCTGCTGATAATGTTTCCTGGTCAACAACAAGCAAGCACTTTTATCCTAAAAAGTGTTTAGTTGCAAAATTGTTAATGAAATCCATAGAAACACTTAGGAACCAGTTTTTTAATCTCATTACCATATCAAGGAGCTCCCTGTTAATCACTGTCCAAATTCATTTGGATTTATTGTATCACAGTTATGCTTACAATTAAATGCCACAAGGTCCCAGTCAGATTAAACAAATGATTTTTCCTGTAGTCCTTACAGGACTAGTAGTGACAAATCACATGGAAGTAAAATATATCATAATTAATTAGCAGAGGCCCATAGATAACCTCTCCCACAAATCTCCACAGGCAATTTTAATAGGTTTCAATATTTAAATATAAAACTCAATGAAATTGCTTAAAAATTCAAGGAATAGTTGCACTTATTATAGGTAACAAATATGTCAATTTTTATTATATAATTATTTTTAAGGACGTTAGAAACAAGTAATTATTTTCTTAAAAATGAATTGGCAGCAACTATTTTAAGCATGCTATTGTGCATGAAATATTATCAAATAATTGTTGTATTACTAACAACTGACATACAGAAAAGAGACATTTCCTTATCAAAGCACATAACATCTCACCATTGTAAGAAATTTAATCTTCTTTACAGAAGCTTCAGTAAGCTAGTAAGAATTAGAGGAAGATAACTGGTCTTAATATTAAACATGAATGCCAATGTAAAGAAAAAGGGGTTGGCTTCTGTAGCTTGATTTCCAATGGTACATACTTGCTGTTCGTTTCTTTTATGTGTGTTTGGGAAAGTAACAGAGGATTCAGAGTTGTGTGGGAAAAATCATCCTCTACAGGAAGAAATATTTTGTCAATACTGTGAACTGGTCATGGTAACCTCTCAGCTTAAGAAATAGTAAAATCTACCTGCATCAACTTAAAACAGTGTGCTCCCAAATGAGGCAGCCTAGAATACAAAAATTGCCAAATTAAAAAGGAAAAAAAAAAAAGAAAGTTAAGCTTTCAAACAATCTGGATTTATTTATCAAGTAAAGACACTGGTGCTTCATCATAAAATCTTCAGTGAACTGTATTTTGTCTGCCTTCAATCTCTTCCAAATATCAACATATCTAATTTCTCATTCATTCCTTGATCATGTTCACTTAGAGAGATATTCAAAAGTGTCTCTGATGTTCGTGGAAGACCAGTCTCCTGATTCTGGAGAGGAAGGAACCTAACTTACAATAAACATTTAATGATGAAATTTTTGAATTGAATTTAGGCCTGACGTTTCTATAACGTCAAAAGAAAGTCTACAAGCTAAATAGGAAATCATATCCAAAACTCAAGTATCTGCTTTGAATAGGAACTTGACTTCAGCCTATCACAGAGTAATTTATCTTGAGCCAATGAGTTCAAGAGCAAATAATCTTTTCTTCAGTTACTTTAACTCAAATTACTTAATTACACTAGCCAAATTTCAGTATTCATAAAAATATACCTAAAAAGAATTATCTCAAGAATTGTGCAACTTCTTTCCTTTGCAAGTATCCCACACTGGCTGTTGTGTTAGGCAGAAACCCAGGAAGCAGTGTTTGACAGAGGTGGGCAGTTAGGACTAATCTAATCTTATGAAGCCCATGGATTGTACCACAATATACTGATAGTCCGAAAACAGAACATTAGAATGTTGTAATGGTCTCCTAGTGAAAATGGCAAAGGAAAAAGTTGATTTGGCCTTTTAAACAGGAATGAATACATTGGAACTTGAGTAATACAGCTCTTCAAACTGTTTGTAAAGAGTGGCAAAAATCAACGTTTAAAATACAGAGATATGTTTTACAGGCACTTATTCTCAAGCCAAATATGATAACACAAGATTTTCAGCAAATAGAGTTCAAAAGGGAAAAAGTAATCAGCTTGGGATGCAAGATGACTTTGTTAACTTAAGAGCAACAATGTCAAAAAGGACTTAAGAAAATCAGTGTTTCACTAAAATTAGAAAAAAGCCACAAAGGATTGCAAAATTCAGGTGAAAAGCATGATTGAAGCACATGAACAATAGGATGATATTGCAAAACTTTAAATCCCCTTTGGAAAGTTTTGGTTATAAAGAGCTTAAGGCACATATACAAATGCCTTGAATCATGCTCCTACCACAAAACAGCCACAAAACCTCCAATAAGACAGGGGAAAATTACATCAATACAGATCTGATGGTAAGCCACGGTGCAGACAGAGCGAGGAATTCTTCTGGATAGATTCCTCCCAGACATTTAACCTGCTCTTCTTTGCAGGATTTTAGATAAGGGAGTTGAGCTACAGTAATTCGAGTTAGGGCTTGGATTAACAGCTTGGAAAGGGAGAGCACAGAAACGGGCATCACTCTGTGTTCCCCATGTTCACCTTGCTGTATTTTCCTCAACTGTATGTGATGAGCACTTATTTCAGAACAGATGCTTTGACCATTAAGTCTCTTTCCATCACTGCTGCAAGATAAATTTTCAACTCATTAAGTGTAAAAACCTCAAAGTGGAAAGTTAACAGTACATCAAGAGGTCTCAGAAAATTACCTTAGGCTTATTAACTAAATTACCTCCTATTGTATAGATGAGGAGAAGGTCTGTACCTGTGCTTTTTGCTGGCAGGCCACCATAAGACTAGTTTTGTTACAGCATGAAATCAAACCTGCAATGTGTAAGCCACATTAATTTTTGTTGAGGCACTATTTGGAAAAATAGCCAAAACTTCTCTAGGTGATGGAGAAAGTCATCATTGGTTGACCAACTATGCACTCAATCTTCTGATAAAGAACAGGAGCCAAGAATTGAGTTTGGGATATCAGAGAAAGTATTTTAAAGGTTGCTTTTGGTGAGCTAGAAAGCGAGTGGTGTAATAAAACAGGGAGTGGTAACACAAAGAGACAACAGACTTGGAATCTGTTTGAAGCAGCACTCAGAATGGAAAAAACTATGATAAAGACAAAAAAGTGCACAGGTCTGGGGCAACGTGGATGCTCAGGGAATACTGTATATTAGGAGCATCATACAAGTCAGATGAATGAAACTCATGTGCCATCTAGATTTTAGAACCTATAGAGATCAGAACTGAAAATGTAGCAGTGAAGGGCCAGAAGCAGTTGGTAGAAACACTTGCAATCAAAAGATGTAAAAAGATTTAAGCTTCGATACACAGGAAAATTCTGCAAAAATCATCAACTAATTTTTGTTAAAATACTGTGTTAACCAAACAATAAAGAACCACCATGATAAAAGCAAATCCATAAATGGGGTTGCCAGTTACCACTGGTAATCTTTACAGAACTGATGTTTTTTTAAAATTTTCTGAACTCAAATATTGACATAGGATTGTCTTTTGCATAGTTCACTGTACACTTTTTTCTTATAGCTATCATTTCATAGAAATGTATGAGATTTCAACAAATTTGTTTATGAAGACAATAATAATAAACTTTAAGACCTACTTGAAACCTCATGAATAAATGAATACATAATTGTTAAACCAAAATAGCATCTAATCAGCTGCCTTTCACATCCTAACACTGACCTTAATCTCAGGGGCATAAACAAACAAGCATATTTTGTGCAAACTTTAATCATAAAAAAGAATGAAATATATTCCAAGATAAATATTTCAGCAAATAGCCATGTGAAGGAACATGAATGTTTAATTTAGACATCACCTCTGTCACTATCTGTTAGACACCATGCCACTGTTTCTCTTCTGGGAATTCCAAAATATAACCAAGTTTCCAGTGTCTAACTGAAAATTATATTCCACTTACTTCTAGGAACTTTTGTATGCTTTGTTATTTGGTAAAATCCTACTCCAAAGGTGAACATTAATCATGCTTGATCCATGTTTTCACTAATACTATTTAGGAAGTTTGAATTAACCTTCCTCTGCCTCATTTACACAGAAAGGAAGGCTCTAACATATGGGCCGGTTTCTAACAGGTTGAACAGGGAAGATTATCTTTTTCCAAACATTTCTACTAAAGCTCAAGTCACAGCTAAGTGCCTCAACTACAACTTACCCCTGTGGGCAACTGGAAGACCTAATTATATGTTAAAAAACCTTTTCATCTGTTCAAGAGCTTAGCAACAACACAGGAAATAAAAACATACATGTTTTTAATATTGTCTTTCAGAGACTGGAAGGATAGGTTTTTATGAAACAGAGCAGGTGAAGAAAAATGTATAGTTTCGATATACTTTGTGGTTCTAAATAGTGATTCCCTTCCAGTTGCATAAACATGTCTTTGATCTACAGAGTATCTATTGCACAGCAATATAATGATCCATAATTACACTTGAATTACAGTCTCTTTGGGTACTAAGCATAAAGGAACTTTTAGTTGAGTGCCTGGAGATGTTTAGATACACAATACAATAAACGTAACTGGAATGGAAAGTTATGTTCAGCAACAAAGTTCATTCACCTACGTTCAAGCATAGTGTTTCATTAACACTAGAAATCTATTCTTAGATAGCACCCTAACTTTAAGGATTTGTTCATCACCATTTTGGAAGCACACCATGCAGTATTTGCATTAAATCAGAAATTAACGTGCTTCATATGTGAGATTTTATCCTTAACAATGACCTTAAAAAAGCATGACTTAAGAGAAGCAGGAATGATACATGCTCACTCTCTTGCAGTTGGTTTGCAAGTGAGCTTGTATTTTCTTCTTTGGAGCTCAGTACAGAACTGGCAGTTCTCAAAACACATTGCTCAAGTCATAATGGGGTACCACAAAGTGAAAACAATTCAAACAGAGCTGCAGCTGTAGCCTTTTATAGTGTCCCTGTTCTCTTTTTCTGTCTTTTCCTCTCCTGAAGTGTCCTGATAAATGAAAACTCAAGATAGGATCTCTGTCCATGGCCTTATAATCACATTTTACTACCTGGGTTCTTAGTTTCAAACTTCAGGTAACTGCTGAAGTGACCTCAACATTCTCTGTATCTCCCTTTGGAATGTTCTCTTTGTAAAAATGAGTAACTGGAGCTGGGTGCATATCCTTATGAGATCATATATTACTACATGGAAAATGGAGATTGGAAGAGAGAACAATAGCAAGAAACACAGCTATCAAATACGTATCTAGTTCAGAAGCAGATATCTAGTTCAGATGCAGAACATCTATTCTATCAGCCAACATACACCATAAACAGAAAATCTTCCCAACATCTAACATGAAAAATGTCTTTAAGATAAAAAACCACAAATATGGTGTGTGAATGGAGAAGCGTAAGAAAGATCAGGGACACCACCAGTGTTCTAAGCCCTTGAAAATCTGGATAACTTTTTCAACCAGAAGTCACAAACAACCCAGTAGGTAGATCCTGTGCCATACTAAGAAGGAAAGCCAAAAAACAACAACAACAACAACAAAACCCAACAAACCTACTTCTTGCTGATCTGGCCTGGGGTAAAAAGTATCACTCATAACTCAAAAGATAGCAAATTACTTAACACTTACAGTGTGTGCAGGTGAACAGAGATGTCTGCTCTCACCCTGTGTCCAGCTATGGACAACTTCAGAAGATGGTTGAAAAAGCCACTATGTTATTATGGTTCACAGAAAGATCCTCATTTTGATACCTCTGTGATTTAGTGGAAATGAAATCCATTTTTGAGGGGAACAAAATTTTGTTTTCACTGAAATACATAAAATCTTGATTTCTGTTTCAGGCCTCTACACCTATAACAAATTTGATAGCACACTTGAGCACATTCCTTAGAAGGAATTGAAATATTGGCAGAGAGATTGCATTCTAAGCAAAAAATGAGGAATTGTTTCCATGTGGAAGAATAAAAAGATTTGGATGTGGCCAGTAGGTAACTTCTTTTTATACTGACATTGTGGATTAATGTAGGTTGCAGTATCTATGAAGAAAAGAGACATATTAGCATTACGTGCATATTATTTATTACTTAATAATAACCAAAAGTCCATCGTTAACCTTAGTTATTTTAAGTGGAACCTCATGCAGTTCCATTTTCATAAACTATGAAGAAATAAATTAATCAAAAGCATCAATGAGTGCATTAACAAAAATAATAAATAAAAATCCATATAACACATTCATCTTGTCTTTGCAAACTAATATTCTGACCAACAGAACCAAAGGAGAAGCAAAGAGAATTTTTGGTCAAAAGCAGAGAGAAGAGACTCAACTTTCTCAAGCTGCACACGTCCTGTTCTTAGCAATTCACTTCAAAGACTCTGGCTATAAGTAGTTGATGAAACCGTTGAAAGTTCAGGGCCATCTATAAGTTGAATGGTATAACTCCATTATATACTTCTAAATCATAGTAATTACAGAGAAAAGTACTTCAGTTTAAGCCACCCTTGCAAGTGAGCACTGACTGCAGTAAAGCAGTAGTTAATACACAACCAGTTATCGTTGCTCATCATGAAGCTGCCATAGTCAAATTCAACACAATCGTCCATTCACAACCTAAATTGTACCACATGCTCGTACAATACTCACTACAGAGAAGTCTTGGTTATAGTTCGAGCCTTTAGGCATCCTACTAATTGAATAACAAATTAATAATATAAAACAATAGAAGTTTTAACTGAACTTTAGCACGTACACTTTGCACCCAAATCCTGTAACTGTCCCATTGATAAGTAAAATTTAATGTATCAAAAAATCTGCTTGATTAAATTTTCTCAGTTTACCAGGTTTAAACTTTTAACAATACTTCTTTGAACAGAAATTTTAAAAGAACTTGAACATGGAAAAAACAGAGCAAAGCAAAACCCAAGCTGGCTATGCACTGAAAGAAACCCTTTAAGTATGCCCTGTATTTTTAAGGAGATCAAATTCCTGCCTTGTTTACAGAGAACTCATTTAGACGTTAATAGCGTGCACTATGGAAAGCAAAAGTAAATTAAAAAAGTAATAGTAAATGAAAAAGCTGCTTGACTGAGTCTGCACAGCACCATCAAGCACAGAACATAGAGCTGCTACTATAAGGCAGTGCTGAACATGTATTAAAGCATACCAAGCCCTACACAACAACAGGCAAAACCACAGCACTCAGAAAGCTACCTAAGCTCCTAACACTTGGTGCCTGCATTGCTGAGACTGCAACAGAGTAAGAAACTCTTTGGCTATTTAGGTCCAAAGGAGCTCCTCATCTTTAGGTTACTCCTTGATGATTAACTCCTCATTGCTTCAAACGTATATGCATGCATATATGCATATCTAAAGATGCACCTTATCCCAAATGCCTTTGATATATATCTTTTTTTTTTTTTTTAATGAGTTTCTGAGAAAAGACAGCAGCAGCACGCAGGATGTCCTTGGTGTCACACTAGGCATGGCTTGGGACGAAGGCTGCTGTAAGCACAGACCTTACACAGTTCTGGGCCGCGCATGGCAGCGAGCTTTCTGCCAGGGTGCACTGCCATCATTATGCAGCATTTTTCCTGGGACACCGTTGTGTGCTGACCACAAACCGAAGCACAAACTCCATGAGCGAAAACTTCAACAACTTCGGAAATGGCGGCGGGCCAGGAGGACACACCCTGGAGTGCATTACAGCACTGCCTTGTAAACTCTTTTATTAATTTCATAATAAATGCTTAGAAATCAGATTTTTTGCAGGCGATAATGAAACATAAAATCAAGGCAAAACAGATGGGTGATAAATTCTTGGCACCAGGCAGGTTTCAGTGAGTTTCAGCCCCTCCTTCCAGCAGGCCCAGGCGTACTCCAGCCCTGGGTGCCAATGGTGCCCAATGCCAGGGCGTTCGCTGAGGGCTTTGTCCCTCTCACTCTGCCTTTAAAGTTCTGGATACCTTTGCAAAAATCCCAATGGGGAGAGGTTTAATTCTTGATTTGGTTTTGTTCAAGTTGCAGTTCACTGCTGCAGTTCAGCGTAACACTTTTTGAAAAGATTCATAAACTTTTTATGCATTTTTCAGCTCAATACCAGCTCATTTTTCTTTGATGACATCAGTGCAGCAGTGACTTTCTGATGCATTTCAAAAAGAGACTAAACTACTGTAAACTTTCAGTAGTTCCATGAAGTGAAGCCTATACCCCAAAAAGGGAAAGTAGATAACATCATAGCTCTCCTCCCTTCATACTACTTCTCCAGGTGTAAAAAAAAAAAAGACAAATGGCCAAGATTCAATGGGACACTGATAAAAATCACTGAAAGCCTATAAGCGAATCAGAGCTAGAACATGTATAGGGCCTCATTATCAAGTCTCTCACAAACTGGAGGCTGCATGGTCTCTTTGAAGAGAAAAATACAGCATTTTTTCCCTACAAACCCAATCCAGATTTGGAAATTTCCATGTTTGAAGAGATTGATATTTGACTTCACCCCATAGACCTCACTTTGGAAATCAGCACTCCAAAATATAAAGATTGAGATCATATTAGACAGACATATTTTCCACCTTTGGCCATTACAGGTTGCTACAATTAAAACCATAAATAAAATTAACTTCAGTCAGTACTCTGAATTATAGAATGCTGCTGCATGAGTCTGAGTAGATGACCAGCAGAGGAATCAGGATGGCCTTATGGTCATTGTGAATGCACCACTGAATGCACAGTGACCATAAGGCCATCCTGATTCCTCTGCTGGTCATCTACTCAGACTGACAGTAAATTCAGCTCACCGGAGGGCAGTGCTGCAGCCCAGACAGGAGATCCATGTGGATCACACCCACCAGAGTCTCTTTTTGAGTAGAGAAAAGAGGAAAATCAGGAAAGGGAGCATGCCTCTGGGAACATGTCTCCCACATTAACTTCACTCACCTACTGTCAGTGTCTGTGAATTACAAGAGATAAGGGAAAGAACAAAGAAACTGCATAAAACCTAAATTTTAACAATCTATTTTGCACAATATTAATCAGATCAGCACTCTCTAAGGGGCTCCAAAGATCCTTGGTAAACTTAATTCACCATAACCAAATTTAAAACTATTGAGCTAGAAGTTACAATGCGAATTAAGAAGGATAAAAAATATCCCTATAAAACCTCTATACTTTTAAAAGGCAGCGGGGAACTAGCAGTTTTGCAGAAACCAAACAGCAGAACAAGAGAACATACACTGTAGAAATGTCCCAAAAATCAGAAAACACCACAAAGAAAAATACGTTTATTTTGATCCTTCATTCTAGCTTCTAAAAGCTTTCATCTTAAAATGAATCACAGCATTATGTTCAAAGGTGAATGATACAATATTTCAGGGATATACGATGTATTGGATCGAGCTGACTGTCACCTTGCTTTCTTCAATGCAAAAGTCTGAATTGCAAAGTCAGTTCTAAGCTAATGATTGTACTTCCTATTCTTTACAGGCAGAACAGAAATGGTGTGCTTTGAAAATGGAATTATATAGCATTCATAAAATAAACAATTCACACAAGTGTGTTAGTACAGTTTTGTATTCACGATGGCATATGAGAGTTTTCATGTATACACGAGTTCACCTTGAAACAATTCAACAGTTTGTTCATGTGAACATGTGTGGCCTAAGGATTGCCTGTGAACTGTTTGTCCTAGATACTGTTCTGATTACTTGCAATTCTTATTTTTCTTTCTGCAACAGAAGATTAATCACCTCCATCTCATACTATTGTTCTTACATGCTGACTGGATGAACCCCAAAGAACTCTCATATTCACATGCCTGGGACAAATGTTCATAATTACATACCTTTGCAAGATTATCTGTTACCATTTTTTTTCCCTCTGGAACATTCTCTCCATTAAACACTTTCTATAAGGAACACTCTATGTGAATAAAAAGCAACGTGAATAACTGAAAGGCATTCACAGTGCTCTTCTAACAAATGTTCACAATCATTTTATTATTATTATTATTTTTAAACTAACAGCATGAGGCCAGACAACCTGTAAACAAATAAAAAAAATAGCTCTAAAACAACATCCAGAATGCAATTACATCAAAAAAATTTCTACTAAAATATTACATGTAAGAAAAAAAATCCAAAAGGAACAGCAAGTTCTACTGGAAAACAGCTTTCTTGGGGAGTTTTCCTTTCAAAAATAACATAAAAGCCAGAACCTTGCAGACCCCCCCACTCTCCAAAAGGAGGATGATAGGTCTTACCTTTACTAAAGTTATTACTGAACTTCAGAATACAAGCTCTATGGCTACTTGATTAGTCAGAAGAATGAAAAGAGACTAAAAGTGGTCTGAATAAATGGTAATTTAGCAGAAATTCAGCGTTTCCTTGAATGCTCTTTTGGCTATGAACAATAATGCTGCCACAAAAATCTGGTTTGCATCATCCGAATGCTTGAAAAAAGAACACATAATTTAAGAAAAAAAATGATGGCTGCCACTTAGCCATAAAGAGCAGCACTGGTGTCAGAAATAGCTTTTCTATGATATTTTTGTTCACATTCTGTTATTTCTTCAGCAGTCGAGGTAATTACTGTGGTTTGTGAGGGTAGTGTTACGCTATTACGCTTTAAACACTGTACACAAACACAGGGTCTGACTCCAGGAGGGCTGAACGTGGCCACAAGCAGGGTAGCAGCCACATCCTTGCCTTCAGCCCATCGAGGAGTCCCAAGGATTTCACAAGAAGCAAAGGCTGTGCTCAAGAAAAGCTTTTAATCCAATTTCTTGACAGTTGGAAAGACGCATTCTTTTATACATTATATGGTAACTGTATGCACACTGCTTTAGCCCAAAAGTGATGAGAAGAATGACCTCCTTTCAGTTTCACGTGCTAGATATTTTTTCCACTTTTCTTAGGAATTGGAGTCCAATGCCAAATCTCTATCTGTGCTCTGTGAACTTTGCATTTCTACCTCCAGGAAGATCTATCACAAACCCAAGCAGCTTCTTCAAAGGAAGGCAACCTATAAAGCTAGAGATGGATTTCTGAAACTTTCTCTGATAAAATAGGCACTGTTGATGACAGCTTGGGCTTGATATGAAGCTCAGGATGTGTTAGGTGATGCTTCTACCCTCAGTATTTAAGGAATCAGCTTGCATCAGCCTGATCTATTGCAGTGACCGGTTAAGTTCCAAGCCTGAAAAACCTTCTGAAAAGACCAAGGTGTACAGAAATTCCAGACTGTCTGGGCTCCTGCTCCATACTGCACAGCCACTGTGTGCCCAGCCCTTCCCTGCAGCTCAGTGCTCGAACCAGTCTCACGTCCAGTCAGCAGAAGACTGCTGAGTGCTGGGAGTGACGTGCAATGTGCACTGCTCCAGTTATTTTCAATTGGCGCAAAACTCAATTTTACTTTGGGACATAATCCACAATTAATTTAGATGTATGCAGCCAATATGCAAGTACTCACATGAATATCAGCTCATTTTGTCTCCCCTTTTTACTTGACTTTCTTTTGTACTGTCTTTCTAGTAATAGTGCCTTTGAGGTTGGTTCTTTAACTCCTCCCCAGACCTCAGCAGGGCTCTGCCACACTCCAAGTAGCTGAAGGAGACTGGAAATGGCCTTCACCTGAATGACTGGTGGGAAACAAAGAATGCAGGAGCTTCTGCAGCTCCTGTGTAACATGAGTCACTTCCTCTAGAAATGAGTGATAGTAACATGTGTACTGTATGAATCCCTTGCTGTGTTTTTAACCCTTGCTGAAAAAAAAATTTACTAGTAAGGGCAATGCACAGTGAACGTAAACAAGTTCTGCTTCACACAGAGCATTAGGCCACAGGGTGGCCCATTTATTAACACTTGGTTGTGCTCCAATTACAAAGCTCTTTGGTATTCTCTTCCTCTTGCAGCAATCCATCAGCTGACTGCAACAAAGTCAATATACCAGTTTGCACAGCTTATAAAAATCAAATACACTTTATCAGCCAGCTGATTGGCACATGGAGAGTGGCACCTTAACGGGTAGGTGTGGAATCAGCAAAAATGCAAGCAACACCACAGGACAAACCTCTCGATTCAGACAAGAAATATTACCTTTCCAATCGATGGATTAAGTGCCCTATAACTGGCTTTGCACAAAGGGTGTGTCTGCCTAATTGGGCTAATTGCAAGGAGCATATTGAGCACCCCACATTCCTAAATCCAGACAATAGGTAAGTGGCACACCTAATCCGTTTAAATGGGATGGCTGGTGTTGCCTGCAAATCTGTTTGTGTTGTTTGGCAAATGTGAATTAGTATTTGCTAGCATAAATGCCCTGCTGTGCAGACCTTTGTTAAATTCAAGCTACTTCCTTGTTCTCTTAAAGCTGTTAAATGAGTCAATCTGCCCCTAATATGCTACAATATTGTGTCCAGCACTTATCTTGCAAAGCTATTGTTTTCTGATGAATCCTCATGAACCTCTGAGAAGGTCTTCGTTATGACCACAATTTGTTCAATAATTACAGGTTCACATGAAAAAAACAAACACCACCAATCAGCTGGCTGGAGAATCAAGTATCCAGATAAGAGATAGAGGGAGGAAGGGATAGCTTATAGACTTCTTGAACTATGCCTGTATTTTTCTTAAGACACTTTGGGCTATTTGGCATTGTCATAATTACAGAAACAAAATTAATTAGTGGCTATATGTTTTACATATTGGGGATCTATAGAGACACTGTAACAGAAAATGGTTAGTTTGTGTGGGCTTCGTGCTCACAAAGTGATTGAAAACAATGCTGTTTGTTATTAACAAGACACTGAGCATTCAGTCCTGTGTCCAAGGTGTGGAAGATGTGGTCTATGCTCCAAACTGCTTACAAAACAAACACATTTACAAAGGAATTAGTAATAAACTATTTTAACTCTATCAACTCTAATAAAAAAAAAAAAAAACAACCCAAAAACCACAACACCAACCAACTCTATGAATAGAATGACTTCTATATTCCAGCAAAAAAGTCACTGAAGATCTTAGCTAACTTTTCTGACCTTAGTTAACTGCTCAGATAGCAGTATGCAGGCCTGCCATCTGTGTGAACAGTCGAATCGCATACACACACATTTGTCCAGAGCACAGGTTTATCACTTGACAGCACTGACTTTCTATGACCTCTCAAATTTACCTTCCAACCCTGCGACTCCTCTAGTAGTAGCTCTGCCTCAGTAGAAATCATTTGGAAAAACCCAGTTGCAATGTTCAGCCAGGTGAGGAAAGAGACAACAGGAGACCGTTGAGACTTATTGCAGCTGCAGAACTGAAGTAATGCACAGCCTGGCAGTACTTGCAAAAGCTTCTCTCTCTCCCTCAACCTTCCTTTGGCATCTGGGACAAACCACACTCATCACAAGAAGTCGTCTGTCACTTTAAGAACAGAAAAAAGGTACAGCAAAACTT
The DNA here is from genome assembly GCF_023343835.1 of Lagopus muta. Classification (NCBI taxonomy): domain Eukaryota; kingdom Metazoa; phylum Chordata; class Aves; order Galliformes; family Phasianidae; genus Lagopus; species Lagopus muta. The sequence continues at coordinate 57,297,034 of NC_064437.1, read as the reverse complement.
GTGCCACTTTTATACTTCTGTTCATTCTTTTCAATTCATTCTAACTCCTTCCCCTGGGAGTGAGCCCTCCACCAAAAGTTTCTTTCAGCAAAACACCAGCTCTCTCTATTAAGCTTACCCACCCCTGCTTAGCCTTAACACTGCTTTCTTTGTACTTGCCTGATGAACTGGCCAGCCTTATAGCACAATGATTACAATTACTAAATTACATTGCCTGCCACTGCCTTTTGTATTACACCTCTAGCAGGTGTCATTACCATGATAGGCAAATGTAATAATCCATTCACAGCCCCCACAGTCCTAGCCATGCATTATTATTATTATTATTTTATTTTGCATAGTATGTGTGTGAATACTGCAAGAAGCTTGAATAGTTGGTGAATAAGGGGGCTAAAAGATTGAACTGCATGGATTGCAGGCACAAACAGCAGCATTTAAGACAACACAGCTGAATGCTTTCACATTCCTGAATACATGCAGACACATGAAAATAGTAATACTAATAAATGTCGTTATGGAAAGTGCATAGGTCTGAACAACAGGCATATGAGGCATTCCTGAGATAGGCTGCTCCCTGCCCCAACTCACCAGTTGCACCTCAGTACTGGGTCTTAAAGGACCCTCTGACAGCACTTGCTCTCCAGAGACTCCTTTCACATCCATCCAGGCCAGGAAAGAATTAGAAAGCACTGAAGTCTACACATTGCATAAATGTAGCAATTTAAAGCAGGTTTTAAGTATACATTTCAAATGACAACATAATGAGATATGATCTATATGATTAACACACAGAATCAAGTGTTTAAGCAATGTTTAACCAAGCCAGTAAGAAACATTTGGGTGTTGGTTTTTTTTTTTCTTTTTTTTTTTTTTCCATGCAATATGGAAGCTGCCATAAACATTCAGAAGTGATACACATACAAACACATCGCTTTGCTGCTTTCTGAGGCCCAACTCATTACTTTCTTTTTCCATTTGTACACCAGCACAAATCCAATGACTTTATTGACTGGTATAAAAGGTCACATGGCAGAAGAATGAGTTCCTAGAACCCAACCTGATAACGGAGGCATTGACAACCCTATCTAGACAGTATGAATTTCCTCAATGCATTGCACAATTAGAAGTAAAATGCACAAAACTCCAAATGTTGGCAATGTAACAACTGGAAATAGAAAATACAAGGCAGTGCCAACCATCCTTGGTTGAGAATCACATCAAGAAGTTCTGGATGAGCAGAAAGGTCCCGAAACAAGTCCTAATGAATAAAACTGTTTACTTTTTGTTTCATTTAAACGTTGAAATCCAAAGTTAGGAACTTTTTTTTTTTTTTTTTTTTAGCTTAACAGGGTATTTAATCAACTCACTTACTGGTTCTAGCTGAGACAAAGAAGAGAAATGACATTAGAAATCTCATTATGATTCAACAGTAGTTTAGATGCTAATACAGATAAGAGTGATGGTTCTTGCCATTCTGAAGTACTCTAATTCAGAATTCAAGGAAAATTTTACCTATTAAAGACCTGGCATGTAATTTCCAGTTAGCAATAGCCCAGACAGAGCTTTGCATAGTAACGCTGCCAGTCATGCAATGCTGCATGTCTTGAAAAGACACAGAAAAGATAGAAGCAGTGTGATCTAGGACAGATATCTCAGATTTACACCTCAATCAGAACTATTATTCTTTTAGTTATCATGGATTAAAATTCCATGGACATATATGAAAATCATGTAGCTGATACACACAGTACTGCAATCTTTTTGCTGCTTGCCGATTGTACACACAGACTCAGAACTGGAGGGTGTAGAGGATCAAGATCCCTAAAAATGCACATTGGTGAGGACCTGAATGGTATAAGCTGGCCTAGAGAGACAAAGAAAAGCAAATGAACACAGGGAAAAAGAACTTAACTCGTTAGACACTGCAGTGGGAGGGCTAGAACAAATCTTCTCCAACACTGTTTTCTTTAAGCAGTTCTTGATGATCAACTTCTCTATGTGGAATGAGAAGCTGCATTTGAAGGAGACCAGCTTTTCAGAAATTTACAAGCTGAAACTGAAGATTGAAAGAAGAGCTAGAACTTTCAGATTTTGCATCCCTTCTATCTGCTAAGAAAATAACAATGAGAATAACTAAATATAAGCCTTAAGGTTGTTATTTCTTTAAACTGGTTCACACCAGCAACAGCAAGTGCCTTAGCACAATTCTCCATAGTACCTAGTGCTTTGTCCCAGAAACATGCCGTGAAGAGAAAAATTCTAATGATTTAAAAAAAAAAAAACAAAAAACAAAAAATAGCATTAAAATGAATTAGTAACACAGTATTTTGGGGTCTTTTTCCACTTTGTGGACTAACACCACTCACCTTTTACAAATAAGTGGTTTCAGAGAACGTTATGAGATTATATCAATAATGAAAGTAGTAATCGTTGCTTAAAGATGGAAATAGAAGTGTTGAGACGTCAAATTCAACCTTAACATTTTACATAGTAGTATCACATCTCTAATTACAAGCTCCCACCCTACTGTTAATTACAAACACCCATTAGTAGGATACTTCTGACCATGGCAAAGTTGCTTACATGTCCTTCTTTTGCTGACAATTTGACCGTCATTTCTGGCCTTACAGCACCCACTGGAGTTGCTACAGTTATGTCTAGGGATTCCACTACAGGTCTATTTCTCCTGCTAGTTTGCCATCTTCTCATACAGCTGTTTCTTAGTGTCACAAAAATAAGATGTAGTTGAAAGAAGATATCCTGTGTTTTATCCTATCACTGTATTCTTCCACTTTGCACACAGCACTTAGAAAGTTTCCAAACAGGACATGCTTCAGGATGTTCCCGCTTCAGAAAACAACAAATCCCTGTAACTCACAGCATGCAGCACAGGAGATGTCAATCTTGCAGACAGGTAAAAGAAAAAAAAAATAAAATAGGATTCTGACATTTCTCCTGCCAGAGGGACACACTGCAGTACACCGAGAAAGTAGGTGAGCTACTTTGAAGTACATGCCCTCCAGGCCACATCCCACTTTAAAACTTTAACATCACCATCAAATCATAATACAAAAGCCAGCAGGGATCACTGTTATTCATAGGTAGAAAAAAAATATATATCACCCCACCTAAAACACTGAAAAGCAGTAGTTCTACAGACCCCATGATTAAAGCATGGACTGTGGTAGGAGAAAGAGGATGGTAAGGGTAGAAGCAAAATGGGGGCTGTGGCAGGATCTGTACTCTGCACTAATGGCTGCAATGAAGATGTCAATGCCACCAGCACACAAGAGAGAAATAACAGTCCAGCGTGTCACTTTTGGTACCACAGTCCACAGAAGTTTCTATTCTGCTTATAAATGTGACTTATTCTTCTGCTCTCAGCTGTGGGAGCTGCATGTTTAAGAGGAGAATAACACGAGAACGGGTGCTCAGGAGACTATTTCACTCTTGATTCTTTACCACGTTTTCTACAGTTCGACAAAGTAACCAGAGCTGGCATAACACACTGATAACTTGGCAAACACTAAACCTGAAAGCAACACAGAGGCTGCCTCATGAGGTCTTGCAACATCTTTGTGAATCACCTGTGAATCATACTCTCCTCAAACGTAACACTGAGCTGAAATGAAGGCTTCTCACTTCCCCAGTCCGTATTGAAAAAAGGGTGTTGAATAACTGAAAAGTAGAGAAAAGGGCCACAGAAAAGATTTACCAACGGGAGGTAAAGAAACATATTTAACAATTAAGGGCTTAGGAAATTCAAGCAGTAATTGTAACAAAACTGAAAAGAGATATAGTTGTGGCCCTTACATATTTACATGGCAGAAGGTTCCAGTTGCTCATGCAGTCTCCAGTCTGCCAGAAAAGGGAACATGAATTGAGGACTGGACTCTGAAGCCAGGTAAAGTCAGATTAAAAATAGGATGCCCTACATCTTTGAATGCAATGGTTCACTGTCAGAATGATTATGAAGGAAAGAAGGTGACTTCACTATATCCTAATACCTTTACACCAATGGTGGATATTTGTGTGGACAAGATATCTTCATTTGTAGAAGTTTTGAATTCAACACTGACAAAATTAGTGAGATTCTCTGTTTTTTTTATATATATACAGTAGGTGAGTCAATATGATTTAATACTCCTATCATTAAGGTCTATGAATTAATGAACTGTGTTAAGGTCTAATAATTTTCCTCCATCAACTATGACAGCAGACTCTCTCTATCTTCACATTAGAGGTAAGTTTACATACAGACTAGTTAAATCTATCCCTTTCTGGGGCACAAGCAAGACAATTGCTGTGGAAAACTTTGAGTAGGTATTGCTGAAAATGAACTTACAAAGTATAAATTCAACCTTTCCAGTAAGATCCTCAGGAAAAGCCCATAAACATGAAGAAATCTGGAGCACGGGACAAGGTGTAACAGAGAGTGGTGCAAGCCTCTTCAGAGGAAGAAAAGATGAGAGAAACCATGCATCTAGGTATTACATACAAAAGCCACATATACAAAATCTCACAGAGCCTTATAATGCTGCAGGACTTGTTTCAAATGTTTTCCACAATAGTGAATAGTTAAGCTTCTGTTGTATCTCTCAGTCCATCACTATCACTGAACTACAAACTGGTTTTAAACATATTCTGCCATTGCTTCTACAAATTCAACAACTAAGCCTTATATTTACTACACACTCAATTACACTGCTGTAAGGACAATTTACTAAAAAGAAAATGGACACATTTATTAGAAACTGCAGCTTTTTGCCTAAATAAAACAAAACCTGGAAAAGATTATTGCCTTCATGCGTTTCTGATGACCTGGAAAATAACATGTAGTTTTATTTTGACCTTTCTGTCTACTTATCAACAATAACACACTATTTAATACTGCATGAAAGAAAGGCTTCCACAATAAATCTGGGCTGACCAACTTTGTTTTAGCCTCTAGATTTACTATCTTAAGTATTGCTGATGTCATCGCTGCTGAAATGCGCCACCCACCACCTCACTTGTGCTGACATCCTCTGTTTGATCTGCATGGACATTCAGCAAGTGTCGATGAATGTCAGTGGGTGCCACTTTTCCACGCAGATGAATTCAGTGACACACCTTTGCATCATTCGTGCTTCCACGTCAGGCACCATTCTGTCAGATTACTTTCTTCTTCCGTCTGTCACATAACAACAAAATGTAATGGGATTTTGGTGGAAAGGTTCAACCCCTACCGCCATATCACCAACATTTGCCTCTGACATCCTGGGCCAACAGAATAACATAGGAGGCATTACTTTCAGAGCAACCATCGTAGATATCTGACATCAGAATTAAATGAATAATAGACTCTAGCTTTAAATAAAAAAAGGCATAATCTGAGAAGAATTGGCTTTTATAGGGATATTCTTGAACATATCCAGCTTTTGGTTTAAGCTAAAAATGACCAAAACAGAGCTATATAACTTTCTGCCATCCTCAGCTCTCCCTGTTAACTCCTCTCACTTTTTCTGGACTATCTTTGTTGTTTCTTCATCATTCTACATGTAATTTTCAGGTTGTGCCTACCAGGCTAAGTCTAAAATCCTGCAGATTCTTTCTAGGTAATAGTGAAATATCAAGCCTTCCATGAACTGGTACGTAAGACTCCCATGCAGACCTTCATCAGCTTTTTTGCTGCCTTCTCAAATAACCTCCTCATTGCACTTGACAAAAAGAGTATTTCTCTCTTCTAGCCAGTGGCTAGACCATTTATCCCACTCTTTAGAGCACTTCTCTCTGCTTCTTTCATTCCTTCTTTCAGTTTCCATTCAGCTCACATCCTATTTCAGTTGTTCATCTTCATTATCAAATCCTGGTTGATCACACTTCTATCAATTTCCATTCAGAATATCAGTTACTTTCTTAGCAAATATGTATAGTTCCCCAGAGACCAACTTTCCAACAGCCAACTTCCTCAACCCCTCTGTTAAAACTCCATTGTTATAATGCTTGTGAGAAAAAGACACAAGCCAGAACTTGGCATATACAGGCCACAGATGCATCAAGACCCCTATCCTCACCACTGCTCTTCTCTCCTCCTCTACCTGTTAATCCTCCTCTTTCCTATCCTGTCGGATTGTAAGGCTTTAGGGATAGGAAACATTTTCTCCTCCTGTATTTGCACAGCAAATAACAGAGTCTTGATCCAAGTCAGGAGTCTTTAGCACTATGATGGTAGAAGTTGTATACATAGTAGAAGTAGTTACAAGGCCAGAGACTGGACTGCCTTATTTACACAAGCTGCAGATAGCACACATCTCCTGTCCTGAGCTGCAAAGGCATAGAGAAAACTTTGCCCCATGCCACTGTACCACACTTATACAACTTCTGTTTAATACCGAAGAAAACAAGGAGGAGAGTCTTATTAGTTTATAATTATTTTATATACACAAGGTAGTTATTATTCAAACATAACTGCTGGACTCCGCTCTTCTTTATACTGTGATTTCTGCTTTTTTTTTTTTCTTCTTTTTTTTTTTAAGCACTCATGGACATATTTCTCCTAACCAAATTAAGTACATGCACATTTAAGTGACAGCACATTCTCAGAATAGATTGTTATACATTAATAATGACAAACTGTGACATCACTACATACGAAGTCATAAAAATGGCATAACAATATCCTAATAGAATCACATTAGAAAAAAAGATTACGTTGTTATAACATTTGAAATTGACATTAAAGATTTTGAAAACGATCATTTAAAGAGGTATTCTGCTTCATAACAAGTGACCTTATCAGAACCAAACAGAATTTGTTTCAGGTAAGTTGGATACTGAATCCACAGCGAGGAGGGAGAAAAATTGGCCACAGTTATACTAAACAGGATTTCAAAGATTCAAATGATGATTAAAGATAGCACATGTTCCCCCCCTTCCTCCCCAGAAAACAACCTATTTTCACCACAAAGATTCATAAATAGAACACACACAGAGAAACACAGAGCCACATGCAAAACCAGCTATAATGAGAAGAGTTAGAAAAAAAAGGAGACTATCTACAGGTAACAAACAGGTACTTAAAAATAAAGCATGAAAAGGTTTTCTGAAACAGAAACAGCATCTTCAGTAGTATATCACTGATCTACAGAGTATCAAGTTTATCCCAGTAATCAGTTATTAACCGTAGGTTTAATAGTTCCATTAGAGGAGGTAACTCACTCTTCTTTTAATGGCTTCATTTCATTAAGTGACTGTTAATTTCATACCACTTTTCACGTATTCTATCTTATTTATGATTCATAAAGTGAAAACACCAAATATTTAATAGTGTAAGACAACAAAAACCAGGAAACTAAAAATAGCGCAGTACTCAGAGATTTTGCCCCTCCCCCCATATTAGATGTGGTTAGCATTTATGCAAATACATTACTAATATGTATTACAAATTAAGCAGAACAGAATAATCTTTTGCCTAGACTTACAGAACATTTTATATCTTCAATTAGATGAGCAGCAATAATGCTCACTTTGACTTATCAAATCTGTTTCACAGAGAGAGAGGTTAATTGGTTGATCTTATGGTATGGATAAAATTCAATACCTAAATCAAAAGTATTTGTGTACACATGTGTGTATGTGTATATATACACACACACATACACATGTATAAATCTGTGTGTGTACAGATATATACACACATACAAACACACTTATATGTATTCCATCATAAAACACAGATTCAAGTACCTGTACACTTCATGATAAAGTCACTTTAAATAGAGTGACAGACAGCTGCAGAAACAAGTTTAAATCCTGTCCAGAAAAAACGCCTTTTAATTACTCTCATGCTATTAACACAGCATTTTTAACTCTTAGCCAAACACAAATGGTTTTTTTGTTTGTTTGTTTTTATTTATTATCCCTAGTATGCAAATAAACGTTTAATAGGAAATTGATACACATTTCAAAAGAACAGATAACTGTTATAAGCGCTGTATTAAAAAGTGCAGCATATTTATGGATATAAAAGAAATCTAATAGGATCAAACTTATAAGTCCCCTAACAAATGTTACAAGCAGGTATTTAGAAACATGCTGCATTTTCCCCAAATTCCGTGATGGCAACAAACACAGAAAGATGCTGATATCCAGTTCTGTTAAAGCACATCCTCAGCTCTAGCCATTACACAATACCAAGTAAGAGAACAGTTTTATCTGACTGGTAGCTCAACGGCGCAGCCTATGTGTGCAAAAGTATAACGCAAGAAGTTGAAAGCCATAAATGAGTGCCAGCCCTCTGGTTTTGTTGCATTCAGATAAAGAAACATACTTCCAATTTACAACAGTGATCAGCTGCATAAATGAAAGACAATTTTAATATAATAAGCATACTGCCGACCTAAATTGATGAAATCATCCTCAATGTAACAGACAAAACTGAAGCAATTCTGTGAGAATTCATAAGTAAACATAATTAATTTTGACTTTTTTCCTGTAAGGCTAGATCTGAACCAATGATTTTCCCTCATCATTTATTAAAAAGCTACTACAGAATATAAACGTTTAGGAGACTGATGTAACTTCACCTCAAAACATTTAAAATGCCTATTTAGATACATTAACGTTGCTTGGTTTCGTGTTCATCTTTTCAGAGTTGAAATAGCTAAATTAGATTTGAACTTTAGTTTTTGAATTGATAGATTCGATGTGTGAAGTATACTACACACATGTGAATCATAAGAGATGAAGGACAGCATTTTACTGCAGCTTGCAAATATAAGCAGCTATAATAAAACTCTCCTTTACGTGACCTAAGACAAAACAACTCTTGCACCATTCCGTCCCCAAAGTCACTCAGTTCAAAACATCCAAATTCAGCAACTCAGCTTTGCTGTGCCCAGGAGCCAGTTACAGCACAGGGTGACCTAGTCGTGGATGGTAAAAACTGGGCTGCAGCAATTGATAGAGGAGATAGATCAGCTCCTTTCTCTACAGGATGGGAAAACCTTTTTCAGACTGGTTATAGAACAGTTTGTCCACTCCAAGCAAACATCCCAAACCAGGCTACGCCATGCCACAACCTTTACTGCAGCTGTAAGTTGAGCAATCTTAGGGGGTCTTAGCTAGGGAAAACCGCAAGCAGTGCTCTTTATTTAAAGAAACACTCCCCTAGCGAACTTTCAGACCCCAAAATTAAACCCAAAGCAATATAACTCTTCTTTTTTTTTTATTTTTTTAAATAGCAAAATCTTTTACTTCCCAACACAACATAAACACACATCAGCAGAAAGTTGGTGGCAAAACAAGAACAATATTAGAAGTTTGTATTTTGTGTTAGAGAACAAAGTACTAATGGTCTCTATAAAGCCAAGTATACTGACATAAAGAAATCTTTTTTTTGTCATGCAGAGTTCACTGCTAATCCAGACATAGAAGAAAACAGTGTTTTATATTTGCATTCAGTTCCTTTTTTCTATTATTCTAATAAAATGGCTGTGAATATTTACTCAAGCTGTTTAAACAGGTAAAAAGTACAAAAAAGAGCTTGCATCATGTTACAAACCCAAATCAGAAAGAAAACTGCAAGCCCAGAAATACATATTTAACTCAAGAAAATCAGTGAACTTGCTACACAGTATCACTCATTTAAGTGTAAATTAATCTGAGACAAAGAGCATAAAATCTCTTTTAAGATATATTTAAGGAATTTATTTTTTCGTTGCTACCACCCCCTTTTTTTTTTTATAAATAAATATGCATTTAATGAAAAAATCCTATACTGAAGTCAAGCCCAGATAACTTTGTGCCTTTGTTTTTCGATCAGAATAGTTTTGCAGTTTTGTTTCCAAATAGATCAAATGACCACATTTCTTCATGTATGTATTTCACTTTGTCAATGGTGTTCATCACTGCCTGCTAATAGCTCCTTCAGCTATTTTCATGCTTCTTTTTGAAGAGCTTGCGGGCTTTATAAAGCACGGAAATGATACACCACATACTTGGCACTAAACTGCCCAAAACAAAATATCAAGTGTTGGAATGTGCACAGTGACAACCTGTGCCCTACACCAAACACATCTTGTTTTGTGCAGTAATGACTTTGGGAACTTCTACAGCAGTGCTCTTCAGTGCTGTTTCAAACAGGTATTTGAGTTCAGCTATGGACATGCCCACATCCTAAAAGGGGCTGTTTATCCAGAAAAAGTTGAATTGCTACCCCACTGTCTCTCTGGCTGCTCTCTGTTTACTTATTCTAGAATTAAACTGGTCACACACATTTTTCAAGTTTGATCCATTGAAATACAACTACACAACTTTTATTGACACGGTTTTTATTGAAACGGATGTTTATTAGTTAGATCATACTGTTCTACAGAAAATAACTCTCCTGCTGCTTATAAACATTTTTATCAGCCATATTCAAGTGAAAGAATGAGTCCAAAGGGGAGGGGGAAGGAAAAGAAAGAAAATGGGAGGAGTAGAGAGGGATACCACATACAACATTCATGTGACCTGTGATACTGCCTAATTAGATAACTTAAAACTTTCTGTAAACCTTTCACTGAAGCAGAGTTATTACTAATATCACATTTCAACTTGCTACCCATATTTCTATGAGTAGAGGAAAAGAAATGTGTAGATCTGAGGAACAAATCTAATGGCACAACATAAACAAGAACAACCGTTTTCAAAACGTGACGCAAATAAAGGAAAGGGATTTTTCCAATAGCTCTTTCTCCATTATGGAATAGGACACATAAGAGACTACTACTGAAATGCAACCACAATTACACTGGCCAACAAATTACCTCGAAGCACTAAATTAGAAAACGTTCTTCGGCAATATTCGGTTTAGCATTCTAAACCATCTCTAGGCTGAAGGTGGTCTGCATGTTGAACTTAGTACTGTGTGGGTTATAGTCTTTGTTTGCAGTCTTAACTGGGGATTGCACCTTAGCTACCGTAGTTCAAGCGTAAAAATACTTTGTCTGTAACACTATATGCTGTTGCCAGCGACCCTCTAAATCCTTGAACCAACTGTGTCCTCTGGTGTCACAGAAGATAATGCCAATTTATTGCAATGTGTGGCTTTTTTAACTGATTAAAATTAAGCCGTAAACACGTGACAATGGAATTAGCACATTTAGAGAGTCTGTTTTCCCACATCCCATTTTGCGCTACTGCGGCTGATCCCTGCAACTCTACGCGGGTGCAATTTTAATGACTTCGCTAGGTTTTGATGTTCTTATGAAAAAGCAGTGCTTGGTGTTTGTGGAGAAGGTAGATATGGAAGCTGAGTAGCTGTGATTGGGGACACTGTGACATCGTCTCTGTTTTTCGATAGGATCGGTGTCATTTTCCTCCCCACGATAAGACACCTCACTGACAGAGCCCGATTAGGGAAAATTTTATTATAAAATTCACTTCTATCAAACAAGGATGGAGTGATAAACAGTTCAGCCTCAGGGAAGAAACAGGAAAAGATTTTTTCTCCCTCTCTTCCTCTCCATTTTTTTTTTTTTTTTTTTTAATTTAAGAAAAATCCTCCCTCCTCTTACGACTTTTCCTGAAAGGGATAGCGTTTAATTTAACGTGAATTCCCAAAACGTATAGATCAAAGACATTTGAATGCTGTTCCGACAGCAGCAGGGTTGTCATACTTCTCAATTCAGGAGCACAATTAAAAAAAAAGTAAAAAAAATGAGGACTTTTTCTGAATTACATTTCCTATCAAACTTTTTAAAGCCAAAAGCCTTCTGAAAAGGCAGCCTAGACAGTTGTGAGTTTACCTTCCAGTATTCACTTACATTTCTCCCTGTTTAGAAAACTGGCAAGCTGCAGGGTAAACAGGGAAAATTGATGCTTGTGGCCCTCTAATGTTGAAGATGGACTAACCTCCAAGGAAGAACATAAAACAAATATTGATTTTTTTTTTTTTTTTTTTAATACTAAAACATCTTTGCTTCTGTGTTTGGCAGTTCACAGAGGATACCTTTAACCTTGCCTCCAGTGCCATATATGCAATATACTTCTGTACACTAATCAGTACATACTTAGACAGCAGAAGTTTTCTCTGGCCGATGGCTTGGGGAACTTTGTGAAAAGAGTAGATAGAGCAATGAACATGGAGTAATCCACCCCAGTTCTTTATTTTGTTACTTCATATTACCTTTCTGAATCACATGCATTAGCTGATTATGAAATAATTCATGATAAAAATAGTCTTGTTCTAAAAACAAAAAAGCAAATACAATAGAAAAAGAGTGACAGATTACCATGAACCAAATGGGTTTCTTGGTTGTTTAACAATTAAACTTGCCAGGCAAACAAAAACTCCTAAGCACTGCCAGCTTTTTATTTATGTCCAAAACTGAGTCACTGCATTGAAACCATTCCCTCAAGATGGTGCTTCAATGTTTCAGACGCTCCTTAAACGAGTTTTAAGTACTTTCAATAAGAACATTACAAATCTGCTGTCAAAGAGAGCCCTAACATGTAAGTCCTTCCAGCAGTGTTCTAGATTTGCTTTTATTAAATAACAATGGGAGGATGTTTACAAGCATATATAATTTTCATTAGGCACACTTATTGCCAAATACAGCACATATATGATGCAAACTTCATATAACTTCAGTAGCAGCTGCACCCCAAAGTAAGAACTTGCCAAAAATCCATGCTTATTAGGGTAACACATCTTTCTAGAAGCTGTATTTACTATTAACTATGGCCTTATACAAAGCTGAATTTGAGTATTAACTGAAGGGCCTGCTTAAGTAAGCACAGCAGTATACTGTAATAGACTTGCACAAAGCTCAGTTCCTTGACCTGTTACTTTACTGGAAGAATATATGAAAATGTTAGTTAACAATCCCGTAAATGCCAAGATGTGTTCCATCTGTCCATATTTTCCAACTGAGCACACCTTAATTTTAATAACATAGAGAATTACTTTAGAAGTCATGACTACACTACCAAATCTCACTGTAAAATAGTAGACTGCAACTAAATATTATCACTGTTTTTTATAATCTTGATTCTGTGACATGCTGTGCAACTGGACAAAATCAGTACACAGTCACCAATAAGAATGGGTTTGCAAACAGTACTTTAACAAAAACAAACTTCAGCCTGAGAAAAGCATGACAATGAAGGTAAAAGCAGAGCAATAAAAGGACTAGCTGGAACTGCTATAAATTCCTTCCTACCCTTATTTTAAGCAATAAATTAGTGATTTCAGTATAGAAGTAACCAGAGGAAGAAGGAACAGCCTTTGATTAGTGGTCTGCTAGATAGATTTCCTTCAATGACTTCTCAAAAACCATCAATTTCTGATTAAGTGTAATTGCAGCATAAGAGCTGTTAATTATGTATTAGAAATAATAATAATTAAAAAAAAAAAAAAAAACAGCTCAACAATCCCATCTAAGCACTGAGGAACTCTAATTAGCAAAAATATGGCAATAAGGTCTCTCTCCCCTACAATTTCTTTCCATACAAGTGTCTTCAAATCTGCCTGGAACTTGCCACTCTCCACAAAATACAATAAATGTTAAAAATAATCAATCCTCCTACTTGAATAATGCAGACGGCTGACTACTATGATATCCTCTTTGAGCTGAAGTTGGCTATTAACTTCCCCTCTGCATGCAGACTAAACAGGGAGCCTGCAAGAACACCTGGCAGGAAACAAAGGTGAGATCAGAAACAGGCATCTTTCAGCTCTGTTTAAATACGCAGTGTTGTAGTCTGCAACATAAAAAAGGGTCACATCAGAGCACCAGCATCCAAGTGAATAATTAAGATCTTTACAGTCCCTCCCATAGATGTTCTTTTTTTTCCCTCTGGAATATCCCAAATAGCAGCACTAACTAGTGGGGACACACTTGAAGCCTCCTGGAAGGAGCAGGTAATCCCCTTTCTGTCCCTGAGACATGCAGCACGAGTCACCCATGTGGATCTGTGTAGCTCTAAATACATTTATCTAGAAGAAATAGTCCAACAGCCTTTCTAAGAGGAACGTCTGATTGGTGAGTGGAAAATTGATACAGTGGAGTGAAGAATAACTGATAAAGAGATAATCCAGTGTGCCAATGTAGTTCTACAGCACTGTAGCTCTAGCCTTCATTGGGTGGTGAGTGTAGGGTGATGGAAGAAAAGGATGGGCTTCTGTTGTTTGCATTTGAAGTACGAGGGAGGCATGGTGTGAGCAAACTTCAGATGTGAAGAACAAAAGCCCAGTTTTCCTCTATACCATCTTTAACCATATGATGAAGCCTAAAGCTGAAACACTGTACTACTACATTTTTGCAGCTGATGCTCCGGTTTTCTGCTTTTCCCTCTATAAAGCAGAGATGCAAATACCTGCATACTGCATTCAGTGCGTGTATAGCTTCATTTTCATTTCATATGCCACTGCATATGTTCTAGCCTGACCTTAACTCACACTATAATTTCCCAGATTGTTAAAATATATCATGCTTATTACAGGCATAATCAAACATTTCCCAAACAGGGCCATACCTAACTTAAAATTATTTCAGCAAGGATTTAATATTGACATATCTTTACATTTTATATAAATGAATAATTTGGATAGAAGAAGAGTACCTACGCCAGTGGTGGATCAGAGCGTGCCAGTTACAGGAGCACTTAAGCGCCCATTGGCACAGCAAGACTCAAAGACCCAGTAGGTTTCAAAGAAACACTTTTTTTTTCCTTCTAGAACTCTTTGCTTTCTAGTAAAGCTGCAACCACAATGTTCTCTCTCTTAATGCCACCATAAAAAAATCAAAACACTTTAAAACAAATTGATGTCCTCTTTAATATAGTCATCACATCATCACAGTGCCCTTGCACCCTGCTTGGTGACAACCAGGGGGATGCATTCCACACATCTCTCTCTTGCTTGCTCTTTTTTTTTTTTTTTTTAAAGCATTGAAGCAGGCAACAAAGAAAGAGAGAAAGACTGGGAGAGACACTCAATTGAGATATTGGCACCTTTGATTGACAAGACCTAATCAGCTTATCTCCACACTAATAAAGTTGATGGCCTGTGGAGCTGGTGTATGTCCAGCTTCAAGTGAACTTTCAGTAGCCAAAGCCTCAAGGGCCAGGACTAAGACTGAGCTTATCTAAACTGATTTAAATCAATTCCTAATGGGCTATTTCAATTTGATCAATTTGAAAGGATGGAAACCTGTAACCACTTGACTCAATTGTCTTGATTCATGCTGGCATCACTGGAGATTTGGTCAGAGCCACAAACTGTTTATCTACAGTGAAACAAGGGAGTGCAACTGATACATTTCTGAAGTAACTTGATCCTCCTCCAGGTACTATTCAGTCTGTTCCAAATCAAGCATTTTAGAGAACTATTCCTGTACATGCAACCCAATAAAACATTTTGAATGATGCTACTCCAAAATAAGAGTGAACATCAGATGCAAAACTCCCTGTGCCACACATAGGGACTGAAATGGTTGTTTCTGCTTTTCTCTTGAACAATTCTGTTTTTCTAAATTAACCAAGTCCTTTAGAATCATAGAATCATAGAATCATAGAATCACTAAGGTTGGAAAAGACCTAAAAGATCACCCAGTCCAACCGTTCACCTATTCCCAATAGCTCCTACTAAACCATGTCCCTCAACGCAACATCCAGTCTTTCCTTGAACACCCCCAGGCTCGGTGATTCCACCACCTCCCTGGGCAGTCCATTCCAGTGCCTGACCACCCTTTCTGAAAAGTAATACTTCCTCATGTCCAGCCTGAATTTCCCCTGGCGTAGCTTGAAACCATTCCCCCTGGTCCTATCCCTAATGACACGAGAGAAGAGGCCGACCCCCAGCTCACTACAACCTCCCTTCAGGAAGTTATAGAGAGCAATAAGGTCTCCCCTGAGCCTCCTCTTCTCCAGGCTGAACATTCCCAGCTCCTTCAGCCTCTCCTCATATGGCCTGTGTTCCAGACCCCTCACCAGCTTCGTTGCCCTTCTTTGAACACGTTCCAGGGCCTCAATATCTTTCTTGCAGTGAGGGGCCCAAAACTGGACACAGTACTCGAGGTGCGGCCTGACGAGTGCTGAATATAGGGGAACAATCACCTCTCTGCTCCTGCTTGCAACACTGTTTCTGATGCAAGCCAGGATGCCATTGGCCTTCTTGGCCACCTGGGCACACTGTCGGCTCATGTTCAGCCGAGCATCAATCAATACCCCTTTATGTGTTTTGAGGGAATGCCTGTTTAGTCAAAGGTGCGATGGCACAATGGAACACAGTGATGGGAGCAATTTGAGCATTCGGATAGATTGCATAAACTATGTGAAGAATTAAACAATTCACTTCCAAAGTTCTTGAAAGGCATTTTTTACAAAGCTCAGTGCACTTTCAGCTTCACAACATGTCAAGTAATCACATGGCTCTATATATTTTATATATATATATATATATATATATATTACATTATTACATTATGCTGTGAAAGGTTTGCCGCTTCTTTCAGTGTAAATCATAAAGTCTGTAATAGATTCCATAGCATCAAAGTGCACCTACATAAATTACTAATTGAATTAAGAACCCTGATTTTCATATAAGCAAAATAATATCTTTAAGAAAACATGGCAATCCTATAAACAGAGAATCATTTTAGTAAGGGTAACTGTGTGTTTATATACACTCTACAGATCTGTCAAAGCATGAACAGTACAAGCAGGAATTTTTCAGTCAATAGCACACATTAACACCTTAGAAATGTCTTGTGTTTAATAGAGGTAATTTAAGCACTTTCTAAAGGAAGAGTTTTTTGGTATTAATACCAGATTACAAAAAACCCTGAGCAATATTTTCATTCAGATTGTGGTTTTCAAGCTGTAATTGCTTTATACAAAATCCACTCTAGTGTTATCACTCAATATCATCTTCACTGCTGTACATCTGAAGATAATTTTGCAATAAAACTTAATTGATAGAGCTTATTTTTCACTAATCTCTTAATATAGAAAAATGAAAAACTACTAACAGTATGTATTATAAGCTATGACCCTCACAGTGCAGCACATTTCTAGTTTATCAAACTAAAATAAGATCCATTTTAAGGCATCAAATATTTTATATACTTTAATAATGTCGAGACTTTTCCCAAAATAGGAAGTAAATGGAAAATTCTCTTAATAAAGCAAGATGTAGAGAGTAAAAGTAATACACAGAGAGGCTGAGCTGAACATCTCATCACATAACATTGCTAGTTTGTGCCCCACTGACCATTAGTGCAAAAACTCAAAACGTTCCAATTATGGAAATTGGTGAATGTGTCATCAGTGACATACACTGAGAATTTACATTCAGTGATTTTGTAGTTACAAAATGAAGTCCTTCTGACATATCACATACACTGGACTTTTAGAATTATGGTCTATATTATTCTTCCTTCTCTTTTGGGTAAGTTAGACCTACTCCCAGACTTAAGAGCTTCCCATCAGCTAATTAAACAGTTCTAGTAGTTACAAAGTATATTTCAAGGCCAAATGATGAATAAAATGTTCATAGCAGAGGACTGGAAGTTTGAATTCCTGAGGCTTTTTTTTTTTGAGCTCCAGTACACTATAAAGATAATACTTTCAGAGTACAAAACTCACCACATGCAAGATGACCATTAAGGCACCATGAGAACTGATACCAGCACCATCTTCTGTAATGGTGGGGGTAATTCTGCAATGCTGGGGCCATTTTGATATCTAATCACTGTAGCAATGTTCTTGAGCAGACTAGACAGCAGTTGCAAAATCAAGGAGACATATTTGACTCACACTTATGAGGAGCTGTTTTGGTTGGCCTAGACTTTATTCCCTACTCCTAAAATTCTGATAAGACATTTTGGCACACTAAATAGCCTGGTGTGGACTGCAAAAGGATAATCCTAAACTGTAAGACTAACATGATCTCTCTGCTTGTGAGTAGTGACTAGGAGCTTTCTGCCCTCTCAAAATCTGTCATCTTTCTCCATCATTCACTCTTTTCTAGTAGGACTCAAAATGTGCGGTTACTCAAAGATGGCTCAGAACATCAAATCCATAGGAAACTGTTCCCATGATTTGGGATGTCTGTGTAGACTTCTGTAGGAAATGTCAATGAATAAATCCAGTCCTGATGTACCTGATGAGTCAAAAGTACTTCTGTAAGAGAGAAAAGATACTGCATAATCGCTACTAATGTCCTTTCAGATCTGTCCCAGAACCTTTCTTGAGACTCAGAGATTAGTCTAGCTTGGTGCTTATTTATTTTCATCCAACTTCATTATGCTATCAACAGGATGAATACAATACCATTAACCTCATCCCCCAGATAGACAACATGAATACACAAAGTTCTTGGAGCTCATGGAACTAAAGAACAAAATTGTATTGCCATCAAGCTGGCAAAAAACACCCAAACAAACCTGCAGCCACTTCAGTTTGTAAAAATAAAACCAGTGTTTTATTTTTGCATTTGAATACCTCTCACGCTGTCACTTAATGAAGGAAGTTTTTTAAACACAGCAATCAGATTGCCAAGATCACTGCAGACATATCAGACAGAATTAATGACTGTAAGAGGCTGACAGATTTGTGCTTTGTCTTCTGTGAATGAAAACACCACTCTCCAGACCAGATAAAAATCAGCCTCTGCCTTTTTTGGCAGTCAGATCATAACAAGGCCAAAGTAATATTAAATCATTTATGAGGTTTTTAAGTTTAAATATCAAAGTGATATATATGCAGAGGAACTGTTATGACATTTGAATTTCAGCAATAGGCATTTTTTAGACATTTCAAACTATGTAAAACCTGACATTTCAGTGTTTATATACAAAACCTGCTATGATACAAATAACACCTCTCCACCAATACTTTGTCATTTAAGACTTTCTCTTTTTTAAATATAGTCACATAGTTATAACTTCAACTTGCTGAAAAGCATATTCTTGCCTGGAAACCTGTCATCTTCATGCAAATAGGAAAAATCTACTGTATATTAATTATGATTTTTACAGTGATCGCTTTCAGTCTCCTTGTTTCCTGTAGTTAGTCTTTCATCCCCCTTATTATTCACGTAGAAATGTTTTTTGGTAGCTAAAATATAGTACTTTTATGCAATGTTTTGATGAAGCACACCAGAGAAAATGAAATGGACTACCCAAAGAACGAAAACAACACAGGTGATATACAACTGTTCAGGGTGCTATTTTTATGAGATACGGGAAATAACACGTACTACTCATCAATTATTCTATAATGTACAATGCCTGTCTCCTCAAGCTTCTAACAGCTAGGATTGAAATGTTTTGACACGATGATCTCAAGGTGGAAATACTGAAGGCGTTAAAATATAGATATAAATACGCGATAATGAAGAACAAAATGTGTACCATTTTCTTGCAGTCATAGTTTGCAAATTAACAAGCTGCTATTGATTTTTCTTTGAGGTCAATAACAGCATTTATTGATCTGAGAAGTTAATACTCACTGAGGTCAATATTACATCTCAGGGGTCAACAAATCTGGATACTGACTTCTATTTCCTGTCCCTATATAAATATTACATAGGCAAAATGGACACATTTAATCTTTGGAGATGAGAAGGCATTGTATTTGACACAATACAAAAATTCAAAAGCATAAAAAGTTAAGAATAGAGCCTACTAGCCTCATTTGCTAACAGGTTTTCAACACAACACCTTATGTTAACCCAGAAGGTTCATGAAATTTATGCTCAGTTCTGGATTTATTATCTCCAGAGCACACAGCAGTCATTGCTGAGACTCAATTACATAGAAATGCATAGCATAACTAAAATAATCCTCTTAAAAGTACCTAAATACAGTACTGGACTTTTTACTGGAGATTCTTCTTATGGCCCATTTTTTACAACATGACTTCCAACAAAATCAAGATAAATACTTCTGCCTTTAATGGGCCAGACTCCTGTTGTTTTTCTTCTAATTTGTACTTTGTAACTCAAGCCATCTCACCTCTAAAGGAAAACTGAGTGAGCCATTTATCCCTTGATATTTTGTTGAGACAATTATCAAGGAAGCTTGGGGTTTACTCTTAGAAAGTGGTTGGGAGGAAAATAAGCTGCAGGAAATGCAAAGCTCATTCAGGTATTTTTTGCAGATAGATACACCACTATAACAAATCGTCAGTAACGTAATTTCTCAGAATGCAGAAGTTACATATTGGATTATTAAAGAATTTAATTTGTATGGAGATACTCAATCTAAAGCACAAGCAAGGGATAGTGTGCATTACTGGCAAGCATTTAAAAGAGTTAACCAAGGGCATTAATCGTAGTATTCAGAGCATTTGAAGAACTTAACAGTGTAAGAACTTTCCATGATCACCATCACACAAGGCTGAAGCTGCTATTTTACATTTGAAGAAATAAAAAGACCGATAGCTTCCAAGTTGTACAGAACTCAAACCGTTAATGCTCAAGCTTCAGGTCCGTGGTGTATTTAGGAATAAAAATACAGGTCATTTGCTTTTTGGGAACAGTAACTGAGTAGTTGAGCAAGTACAGACTCATCACAACAGGACAGAGGTATGCTCAGTACTTATTCAATATTTTACCTGCCCATATCAGATCAATCTTTGTTTTCATAAATTCACATGGCAAATATTCTGTGAAATGAATTCTTCTGTTACCAGAATATGTCCTGGACAGAAAGGTGCAAGTGTGCTAAGGCAAAACATTGGAGGTGAATAAAAGGATTTGCTTATTACAAATATCAAAGTTTTTAAAGTTCTTTAGGGATTATGTGATTATGCACTTAACTGCATCTAGGAGGAGAACAAAGTAAAATAGTAAGCACCAATCTTTACAAACATATAGAACTACACATTCAATTTGATTTATTCCAGCACATGACATTGTGAGAAATATCCAAAGCTTATGATGTGAGAATTTTTATTGTGCAGAATATTTTAGTATGTACACAATTAAAAGACTCTTCACTTGGGAAAGTCTTATTCATCATTTTTAATTAAATTAAGAAAATATCATATTTCCTATATTGTTTAAAACAGATCCTCATCGTAAAATTCAAGGTTTTTTTTTTTTTCTAAAAGGAAAATGATTAAAATATATTTAATATGATATCTGAAGTTCAGTCTCAACACTTCTCCACTTGATATTACTTTCACTACTGCAGAAACCCCTATTGCTAAAATGACAAAAGTAATTACATAGGCAGTAAAGCAAATACAATCAGTCCTTCGGATGAAATTTCTCAAGATGGCATTCCACTCAATTATTGTAGAAGAGCCAAGACGCATGGAAATCTTACAAAACTTAATTATAAAAATCAGTAGTATTTTCAAGACACGGAATAAAATCAAAAGTTACTGCATCTATGCAAATAATACAATAAAGACTGAAACACCCTCTACATCTAGTTGGTTTGCATGTTTCAAGTATACTAAACGCTTGCTTGTCTAGAATCTACATGAGAGCTAAACAGGAACCAAATCCCCAAATACATGAACGCTCTCCAAAATCTTCATGTTTATAGTCACAGAGGCCATAAAAATATGGAAAAGCTCAGTGCAGCAGAAACCAGCCAAGCTGATGCAAGAGACTGCCTTTGCACCAAAGTTAATCTTCGCACAATAAACAATGTAAGCCATGTGACTCATTTCATAAAAACGCAAGCCACAACACTTAGGTACACCTAATACCCATATTCAGATATCACTGCACTGAACTTGACCTCAGTACAAGCTCATGGAAACATGCTCTTGCAAATCTTTTTACTAATGTACGAGCAAAACAGCCAACTTCCTCAGCATGCACATCAATGCATGCAGCCACACACACTTGGAATTCAATATATATTTACGCTCTGCCAATAACTGCCACTGTTTACAATCATGAGTGTTTATTACAATTGTGGTGATTAGGCCAAGAATATAAAGTTTCATATAAAACTTAATGTTTACATTTTTCGAGCTAGTGAAGTAACGTGAGTTAAGTATTAGCAAATGGCAGAAAAACAAAGTGGTAGACAGCTGATGCTGGAAAGGAGAGATACTGGAAGAGTTGGCAATATGGAAAACAAAGCCACAAAATCAGTAGAAGAATTCACATAAGCAGGGTAGTAAAGTTATTAGCGCAAAATACTACGATGTGATTTAAACTAGATGAAGAAATAACGTCTACATAGTATCATTCCTCATTTTACACTGAGATGAGAATGGCACTTTTCAATCATTTGCTTTTATGTCTCACTTGGGGACAGAAGCCTGGACTTTTCTCCTTCCTTATTTCTACCAAAAGAAAAATAAATAGTATTTGTGTAACTATAGCTCTTCAGTCCCAAGTTGCAAAAGGGCAAAATACTGCAGTTGAAAGATGATCTATCATGAGTACCCTTTTGATATTGACTTTACCTAGAAAAGCATGTTCAATACAAATAATTTTTTAATGTTAAACTTTGTTCTCTAGTGCAATTGGAGGAAAACACTGTTAGCCTGACAGGAAGGAGAGGTAGAAAGCTTCAAACAAGATATATATAAAAAAACAAAAACAAACTACTAAGGTATATTTTATATTTTCAAGCCTAAGCTCATCAACTTTTCTTCTTGATGTAAGTTGAATATAAAGAGTTTTTGCCCAACAAGACCTCAAGCTGAGCGAATTCATCGGTGCCCATGTAGTGAAAAATCCATTAAAATGTACTGAAAGTCATGTTGTTTACTCAGGCACCCAAAATGAAAACTCATTAAAGTACAGTTAACATTTTATGGACAACAAAATCACCAAGTTTAGCCATTAGAAGAGCAAGGCATTAACATATTTGAAGTTCAAAATCCATACTTATAATTCTGTTAATCTGTGCTCTTTTAAAGGTCACGACACTGCAAAACCAGCATCAGTTGGAATCAATTCATTTTACTGGGTGAAAGTTCCAAAAAAGTTTGTGTTGTATAGGATAGAAGATGAGAACGACGAGAAACTGAGTAGAAGCAAAGAGTGTCCAGGGATAACTTAAAAGAATTTAAATACTGCCCATTAAAAAGTACTTCCTAAGTATCGCACAGTTTCTGGTCAAGCTCTCTACAATTTGCTTTTGTCAGGGAGAATATGAAACCTGACCAAGAATGTTTTTCAGGCCAACAACAGTTGATCATCTCCTTGTCAGAGCCGTAACTTTACATTCTTCGCTGATTTATTACAATGGCTTGTCTGATTATAGTGTTTTAGATGGTTAAGTGACACCTAAACACACTGGCTGGCAATACTGTACAAATGAGGAAGGATATTACGCATTTGGAAAGAAGACAAACTTGAGAATTTTTCCCTAATTCCCTTGCCACAACAAAGTAGATTGGAGAGTTTACTTGGACTATTAGAAACAACAGCAACTATTCATTCAGATTTACACTGTCTGATTACTTCTCTTATTTTGCCTTACCTGCTCAGAGCCAAGATAAGAACACGCGCTTCCTGTAACAAGTGAAAGTTAGCTTTACAAGGTCCAATTCCAAACTCAGATGTTTGAAAACTAGACCAATAAATCCAAGGAAGGCTAAAGGTGAAAAGTGATGATTTGAAAATCTTAATCTTGAGCATTAATTACACTAAGTAACATTTTAAGTAAGTACTAGCATTCAAACTGGACAGAAAATTCAGGGATGTTACTATAAGAGGAAACCTCCCTGAAGCTAAATTATTTAAAGCATGAAACTCCAGACTACTTGAAACATAGTGTTTCAGGTACAAGAAATTTTGTGCTACATTACTTCCCACGTGCATTCCAGATAAATAATTGTACAGACGTGAAAAAAAAAAACCCTACAATCTGAAAACTATGCTGCCAGTACGTGAAGTACCTTTAAGATACCATGGTGTTTTGCACATCCAAAAACCATCTTAAACAAGCTCATTTCAACTGCATCCCTGCTCCTAATGAGACCGAGGTTGAACTTTTGTGTGACATTAAACACAGTAATGAATTCCTGAACGTTAGTGACCATTAAACTGGGACTTCTTCCAGAACAGAGGACAAAAGCCAAATTTGGATCACTTTTCCCTGCTATACCATAGCAAATCTGTACTACTGAACAGATATGACATTCCTTATTTGCTGCATTAATCCCAAACCTACTGAGGTGAAAGGAAAGATAAGCATCCATTTTATTGGAATTCAAGTTGAAAGGTGCTGAGTATCCAAAGATAAGCTTTTAACAGAAGTGATCTCACAATACTGCATACAGCGTGAAAAACTCTGTGAAAGTTATTTTCATGCAACCTTAAAAAAGTAGTTGGAAAAGTTCAACTTTTTTTTTTTTTTTTTTACCTCTAATGTTTTGAAGGGCTTTTGTTTGGTTGGCTTTGGTACTCTGAAGCAATTAGAGAACAGTACCTCACTAGTGAAAAATTCAGTATTTCCTTACTTTACAGTACAACTGTTCTGACATAAACCATTTTTACGTGGCTACGAAAACAACCTACACCTCATACAAATATGAAATTATTGGTACTCCAGAACATAGTTTTCAGATACCTTGCATTTGAGACAAGATGCACAAATGCAGAGAAAATGGGCTTTGAAAACTACTAGATGAGCCAGTTGTTTTTTACTGGGTAAACTTTTCATGACCACAAACACAAAATACATTAAAAATTCAACAGGAAATCCAGAGCTAAGCAAAATGGAGATGGTACCATAAACTGCATTAAAATGGCAGGGTACACAGACATAGACTAAGCATGACAGATAAAACAGAACTAGGAAGGTAAGAGGAGGAACGTTGAGAGGAAAGACGATAGGAGTCACAAGAGAGGAGGTGGAAACACTCAGTACCAGATGGAGCAGCTCTGTTGCTGGACAAGCAACAAACCAGCAAACACAATATTCATATTGAGGCTGCAAAAGTCACCCAAGTGGTACAAACAAATGCACTGTAAAACATCTAGGAATGGAAACAGAGTAGGCTGGTCTGTCCACACCCTCCTGATGCTGTTTCTGCCTTTTACAAGGTAGTAGCTTTACCCTAGCAAGATTCCCCCCATGACTAAACAGTCGGGATACCTCTGAGGAATGACACCCTGAGAAACAAAAATTTCTCTCTATTTCTTCTTTCTCCTCTGCACTTTAAAGCTCAGACTCCAAAGAAGGGCAGAGGGCTTAGGGATGCGGTAATGCAATATGCCACTTCAAAATGAATTTCCGAAACAATAAACAGATTTTAATAGAAATCAGCCAGCAAAGAAAAAAAATTATATGCGAAACACAAAATACCATTCCTAGCAGAAAAAACAGGGATCATGAAAAAGCTCTCTCTGATGGTGACTGGAAACTGCGTAAAAACTCATTTCACTGTAGAAACTTTGGATTAAGATTTCAGTAGAAAGATGTTCTGGCATATCAAAGAAACACCTGAGAAGGAGATATTGGTATATGCTCCAGAACTCAGTAGCCCTCTTTCTCTAATGAAAGATTTTATGTACAGTATTCACATATACACGTATGAATAATTCAGTAGAGATGAAATAAGTGGATATTAAGTGTAAATATCTGGGACAGGAGCAGCCTTTTTTTATTTAAAGCAAGGGGCGCTAGATGTAAGGTCCTAATTTTTAGAACTTGGTTCCCATTTACATACTCTTAGTTATCTGGAGCTCAAATGCAATTGGAATATGCACACACCCGAAGACAGAACACAGAAGTAAAGGTCTAAGCGATGTTTCTAATACAAATAAAGAACTAAGTAAACAAAATTACAACACAAAAGAAGCAATACCCTTCACACCAATCTAACATAGCCCTAAATGTACAAATACTAGAGTTTGTTTTTTGTTAAATTAACACCGGATATTTGCAACGTGATGGAAAGCACAACAACACAGCAGAGCAGCAAGACCCCAGAGCACAGAAAGTAAGGATCTGCTCAAACACAACAGCGGCAGGTGTAGAAATAAGGGAAAGAAGCTGCCTACCTTCAAGAAGCTTCTAAGGTTCTTAAGCACACAGGGATCTCCAGCAAAATACTCTCACCTTCACTGCCAACCCTTAAATGAGGTTGGAGAAGGACTGTATCCTGGCTCCACCCCTTCTGGTCACTCAGGGGCACTGCTTACACCTGTTGTTTGCACCTGAGCTCCCCTAGGTTGGTCCTGCCTTCCCACCAGGTGCACAATCAAGCTGGTCCAAGCTGTGACTTAGCATTTCTATTACAGTGTTAGAGCCATTTAAAATTCTTCTACACTAAGCAAAAACTTCTTAGTATTACCACATTAACACTTACTCTACTGTCAGCCTGAAAAGCCAGCCCCCAGCTTTGCAACTGAAATGGTATCAAATTAGCAGATATTTTAAGGTTTCACATGTTATATGCTGTAATTCTTATGTGATACCTGAATAGCACAGCAACTCAGAGCAGGTCCTTCATTGCAAGAACTTGGTTTCAGGATGTTGTACTAGTGAAAGGAGTCGGGAATCCTGACCTGTCACCTGGTGCTGAGGACAGCGCATTATATTAAATCCTATTAGTCACATTTGGTAAGAAACCTACAGGAGTTGTATTAAAATAGTTCCTTATTTATGCTAAAATCACTGAACCTTCAGGAGCTCTCTATAAACATAATACAATTTCACCGATGGCTTCACTGTACTCTCATTCAACTCTTCATTCAGATAAGACACTAACTATAATTATTTCATAAAGAAGTAAACATATCTCTTTGTCTAATGAGATTCTCATTTGCTTTCCACCTAGAAGGGTGCCAATACTTTGGGGAGGGCCTGACCATCTGTCTGTCAACTAGGCTACCACTACATTACATTATATATTTATGGATCACTCCACAAAGGGAGGTTCATTACAACAGCCACTGAAAGCCACTGAAATTTACTTGGATCCCCTAGCACTGAGAATTATTCATGTCATGCAGGGGTGGTTCTGTCAATTGCTCAGAGATATTTCTCCTTTAACTGCTCCAGAACTGCATATTTCTCAGATTTCCAAACAGCAAGGAGAGTGGGAAAATATTTTAAGCAACCTAAAGTAAAGATACAGAAGATATTTCTGTTAATGGAACAACAGAGGTTTCTTTCCTTTGAGTTCTTTGCTTTAAAATGCCATTTTTACACATCACATTAAAAAAGGGATTTAAAAACAGAAGCTTCAGGACAGTTAATGATTTTGTTATCCTCAAACTACAAATTCTTCTAGTAGCGCAGACACCTAAGTCATATTCAGAGCCACAGCATAATATCTAATAATCATCACTAAGAGATTCAAGCTTAACATTTGTTCTTAGATTACATGCACCAAATGGTATAGAAATATCTAAGCTTCATGAAGAAGAGTACTGCATAATAACCTGCAACATGGTTTTGTCATGAAAACCTGGGCAGCATTCAAACCTTTCATGACAATTCCCTTTAGAGTGTCATGAAACAATCCCATGTCTACGTAGATATATATACATACAAGGCTTGCTTTTTCTTTTCCCTGGAAACTATCTGAGAGTTGAGAAGAACTTATAGAAAGCAATTCAAACTTAATCGCTATGGTTCCCTACAACAAGGCTTGCTTTTTCTTTTCCTGATACAGGAAAAGTACATTCACATGTGCATTAAAAAATCACACTGTACATTTGATTCCCATAGCTCAGAGTGAAGCTTATGGAACACTGAGAAGTATGGAGAGATTACTCAGATTACAGTTAACAAATCACAACTTGATATATAAAATCACACAGCCATAGGCTACTACATCTCAGCTAGTGCTGTGAAACACTGACTTCAATATTATCCATTTTAGTTCTTAATATCATTGAGTGGTGCTGGAAACAGGCCATAAACTCTTTTGTCTGCTTTGTCTTTGTTCTGCTTTGTTACCAAAGCTGATAGGAACAGGAAAATAGAAAAATAATAACGTTTAAAACAATATTTTCATTTTAGAAAGCAGGTGATCTCACTCTGCAGCGCTATCAGCCATAATTAATACTCGCCTTACTTGGTAGAAACAACAGGAAGACTTAAGATTCAAAAGGCCAGTGGTTTTCCTAATATGTCCTGAGAGCTAACCCTCATGAGTGTTTCGGCTATGCAACCTGGTCAATTAACATGCAAATATTCTGATGAACTTACTTGTCTGTGAAATCAGCAACTCAAATGCCTGTTATATTTGCAACATATTCCCTTGAGTATTTAGGATGACATTCTTCTCTTTGCAGCAGACACTGAGTACTATGAAACTGGTTACCAGACAGTAAAGACTTCATTTAGTCATTTAGGTCTATACGTAGATTTAGGCATCCTCAGCAACAACAAATGATACCCAACAAACTATGAAAGCATGACAGGCAATGTGGCTCGTGCTGCAGAGATGGCATCATAAGTGGCATCCCATTCAGACTCCACTGAAGCAGATGCACCAATGGCATCACTCAAAGAAAGAAGTCAGACCTTCGAAGAGATCTCAGCTTGTATGAAGAACGGTACATAAGATGAAAGGGCTTATCAATTTAGAGATGCAAACAGCAAAAAAGCTTCCAATTTATCATGGTAAGTTTCAGGAATGGCAATGCGAAATTGCATTAAATTAGTTACGTGATGTGAGTTTAATCCTTAGATGATCACAGGGGCAGGTTAAAACACTATATGTATTTTTGCTGATGAAGGTAATAAGAAAGCCCCAAATCTGACTCATTCCAGAGGTGAAAATGATCCAACATACACATCTATAATTATGAAAAGACATCATATAAAGAAAGCAGAATAGATATTTAATGTCTGTCACCTCTGCCTCCTCAACTTAACAGAGTCACAGAAAAGCTGATGGTGGAAAGAGATTTCTTGAGATCACCTAGTGCAACCCTCTTCTCAAGCAGAGTCACCAAGAACTAAGGAATGTGTCCAGCCAGAATTTTAATGTCTTCAGAGATAGATATAATCACTCTGGGCTGCCTATTTTGGTGCTTCACTACTCTCACTGTGAAAAAGTGTTTTCTTGTGTTCAGGTGGAATTTCACTTGTTTTAATTTGTGCCCATTGCCTCTTGTCCTGTCATATGACATTAGTGAGAAGAGCCTTCATTCTTTGTTTTCTTCCATAAGCTATTTCTGTATATCAGTAAGATCTCCATGAGCCTTCTCTTCTCCACATTGAACAATCTCAGCTTTTTCAGCCTCTTCGCATGTGAAAGATCCCCAGTCTCTTAATTTCTCTTCATGGTCTTTTGCTGAAATCATTCCAGTAAGCCAATGTCTTTGCCTTGTTCCAGACCTTGGAACAAGATCCAGATTTGGCCCCAGCAGTGCTGAGTAGATAAGATCTTTACGCAACAACAGTAAATACGAAGGCAAGACAGAGTCTAAGCCAACTGAATGATGAACTGAAGCTCCAAAATGAAATCATTTAATATAGGATCTCAATACAAAATGACCGCGCAGCAACACTGAAAGTAAATTCTTTCATTGCACTGAGTTAATCTAAACTTCTTCATACCTAGAATCATCATGATTCATGGAAAGAACTAAGTATAATTCATCTGTTCTCATAAAAATCTTCTGCAAAGATCTACATTGTGAAGATGCAAACGTTTCCAAAACCATAATCTCCAAATTATTTAATACTAATATATCATATAACACAGCTACACTAGCAGTCTTCACATATTTTAGGCAAGAAGAACTGCATATATCACTGCTTATTATAAAAAGTAAAGGCAGACCAAAGATGGGGCAAATTAGTGCGTTTAATTCTGTGTAGTTGTATCTGGTTTTGATGCCAAAAGTCACCTTTTCCATAAAAATATACATTTGCCCTCCAATCAAATTTCTCAGAAATCACCATGGAGATAAGCAATGGAAGTTAACACGATCACTATTCCTATAAAAGAACATTCCAAAAAGAGCAAAAAAAGATAGAAGATATTCCTTCTCCAAAAAGATCAGGCTGAATTTTTACATGCTTTTCTGTAATGAAAGGTCCAGAGTCATCTACAGCAGATGAGAAATCATTTTGGACCAATTTAAAATAGTTATTAAAATTTAAAAAATGACCCTTTATGACCACTGATGTAAGAGACGTGAAATCTACGGGAAAGCAAATTTAATTGCAATCACACGTCCATTGCTACTAATGTATCATCTTCTAGAGCAAGAGATTTAATTCTCCCTGTGTCCTCCAAAATCTACATTGTATGTTCCACAGTTCCATCTCATTATTGTTCAGAGCACTAAACCCAGAATAATTAAAATGCAGGCACTTTAGTAATACCACTTATTTAGCTTAGTCACATTTACCTCCAGAAGGGTTGAACTTAATTTACCCCTTAAACAAGGCTTGAGTTCTAAAAAGATACTGGAACGTATAAATTAATTGGGATTCTCTGCAAATTATTTTGCTGCTAAATCATACATTTTCCATAACTTTCTGTAACTTCACATAAGCTTTATTTATTTAGGAGATCAGCTTTTGGAGGCTTTACTGTTGTCAGTTTTAAACATATAGAAATTGCCCAAACATAGTAAAAACATTTTGAAAATACCAACAAAAAAGTTGCAATCAATAATGGAAGCTAATTCAATAACT